>NC_087163.1:26504584-26512084 GCF_035594125.1 Scylla paramamosain | reverse complement strand
ACACACACACACACACACACACACACAGCAAACAAACACTGGCCTCTCTCTATCAGCTTCCACAAGTCAATATTTTTCATACCAGCTTTGATATCAGAATCCTTGCTATTCATCTCTCTCTCTCTCTCTCTCTCTCTCTCTCTCTCTCTCTCTCTCTCTCTCTCTCTCTCTCTCTCTCCTGTACACCTTCAAATATCATTTACTACTAAACAAAATCCATTTCTTTCAACTGAACCCAAAAAAATACACCAATACCCTTCTCTCCTCTCCTTCTCTTCCTCGTCCCTCTCTCTCTCCTACCTTTCTTCCATTCCTCTCTCTCTCCTCTCTTTCCAAGCAGTAGCACGAACCTTCCTCTATTCTTCCATGCTCCCTGTTCTCCTTTCCTCTCCCTCTCCTTCAACTCTTCTCTCCTCCGGCAGTATCACGGTTCTCCCTCTCTTCTCCCTTTCCCCCAGCAGTACCACCTCTCACTAAGCGTTTTCCTATTCGTGGAGAGACGCATTTACATTTTACAGAGGGAATTCACGTTTCTTCCCCCGCCTCCTAATGTGTCGCGGCCGAGAGCTGACCGCTACTGGAGGCATTCTGGCCACGCTGCCGCCGAGGGGGAGTGGGAAGGGAGAGAGCCAGATTGGGTACCTTATATTTTTTCCCCCCGTGTCGTTGTGATAAACATTCAGACGTGTCCCAGTGCCCTGTTGTCGCCTTTTTCTCTCTCTCTCTCTCTCTCTCTCTCTCTCTCTCTCTCTCTCTCTCTCTCTCTCTCTCTCTCTCTCTCTCTGCCAAAACACAGTGTATCTTCGAGTGTGTGTGTGTGTGTGTGTGTGTGTGTGTTTCAACTTAAATCTCTCTCTCTCTCTCTCTCTCTCTCTCTCTCTCTCTCTCTCTCTCTCTCTCTCTCTCTGGTACGGACCTTCCAAAACTAATTGAAATCCAGAACGATAGCAAACGGAATTAACTCAGTTTAAGCTTGTGGGGAAAAGATGCTACAGAGTTCTGAAGTGGTTGGGGACGCAGGCGCACTCACTCACACACACACACACACACACACACACACACACACACACACACACACACACACACACGTATAATCAAAGCACACATGGGAACCTCACTTCACTCTCAGGAAATCTCTTTTACAGTGTAGTCTGTCTAATTGGAGTGATATTTCTCTAATAAACTCACGTCTCTTGACCTTCTCCTTCCATTGGTCGCCGCGTGCCATCACCGATTCTATTTAAACACTGAAATTAAATCTACCGAGAGGAAGGAGGGGAGCAAAGGGGAGGAGAAGAATGAAGGAGGGGCATAAGGGATGGGGAGGAAGGAAGGGAGGAAGAGGAGAGGAGGGGAGGAAGGGAAGTTGAGGAGGGAGAGGGACGCGAAGGAGGGAAGGGAGGAGTAAGAGAAGAGGGAAGGACCGAGAGTGAGGAGGGGAGAGGAGGGACAGGGAGGGAAGGGAAGGGAGAAAGGAGAAGAGGGAATGGAGGAAGAGTGGAAGAGGGAGTAAGTGGAGTGGAGGAGGGAAGAGAAGGGGAATGGAGGGGAGACGGGAAGTTAAGGAGGGGAGGAGGGAGGAAGGGGAGGAGGGGAAGAAAGGAGGGGAGGATGGAGAAAGGGGGGAAGGGAGGGAAGGGGCAATGGCGTGAAGCTGACATGACAGCAAAATATAAGAATATATTTATGAAAAGATGAACAAAGAAACACCGTTGCTTTGGATGTAGAGAGAGAGAGAGAGAGAGAGAGAGAGAGAGAGAGAGAGAGAGAGAGAGAGAGAGAGAGAGAGAGAGAGAGAGAGAGAGAAGGTTACTTGTGAAAATATAATGCTCTAATGATCAAATAAAATCAGTAATAAGGGAAGTGACTGTAATAGATATGAACTAGGGAAGAAAAATGAGGAACAACGACTTCTCTTATAAATCTGACACGAAAAATGATCAAATAACAACGAATAAATAATAAAAAAATAAACTAAATCATAAAAGTAAGCGGACGTGAGATGAAAAAGGTACAAAAAAAAAAAACTACAAGTCCACTATTATAATTAACAAAATCATAAAACAATAACGAAAACAACACAGAATATTGAACGTATAGCACAACACAATCAGATCACACACACACACACACACACACACACACACACACAGATACCAAATAAAAAGAAAAAAACAGGAGAAAAACTAATTGAGAGAGAGAGAGAGAGAGAGAGAGAGAGAGAGAGAGAGAGAGAGAGAGAGAGAGCACAGGAATGGTAAACAAATCCTTTCTGGGTGAAAAGGAAGCCATAGGTGGGAAGAGTGACAAGCCTGAGGAACATTACTATTTTAAACGGCTTGTCAAGGAGGTCAGAGAGAGAGAGAGAGAGAGAGAGAGAGAGAGAGAGAGAGAGAGAGAGAGAGAGAGAGAGAGAGAGAGAGAGAGAGGGAGAATATCGTCCTATTAGTCGCATCAAGAGAACTCAGTCAAGCTGTCATTCACTCGCTCACTCTCTCACTCTCTCACTCTCACTAACTTTCAGCCCTTATGATATATAATGAGCTATGTCTGGATAAACTGAAGGCGCAGCAATAATGTAGAAGTAAACAGGTGACATATACACACAGATAGACGGAAAGACAACAACAATCAGTAGGGTTATGGAAATACAATGCTGAGAGATAAAGAGATGCTGGTGGTGGTGGTGGTGGTGGTGGTGGAAAAGAAACTGATATAAGAGGCGGAGGAGAGAGAGAGAGAGAGAGAGAGAGAGAGAGAGAGAGAGAGAGAGAGAGAGAGAGAGAGAGAGAGAGAGAGAGAGATTCTACAATAACTACAAATTCACACAAACAGACAAACAAACAGACAGACAGACAGACAGACTTCTAGGGAGGAAACAAAAATAACTGACAAACAGATTCGCAACTCCATTCAGCTTTTGTTTGATTGACTCTTCAACATCTGTCTCCTTCCACGCTCCATTTATTGACACTGATTAATGCCCTCACGCACAAACACACACACACACTCTCTCTCTCTCTCTCTCTCTCTCTCTCTCTCTCTCTCTCTCTCTCTCTCTCTCTCTCTCTCTCATTCCTGCCAAATGTTGCTGCTGTTATCCCCTCCCTAACATTTCCAGAGAGAGAGAGAGAGAGAGAGAGAGAGAGAGAGAGAGAGAGAGAGAGAGAGAGAGAGAGAGAATCAACCCAGATGCCTTTATTACCATGGAAGGAAGGAGGGAAGGAAGGAAGGAAGGAAGGAAGGAAGGGGAAGAGAGAGAGAGAGAGAGAGAGAGAGAGAGAGAGAGAGAGAGAGAGAGAGAGAGAGAGAGAGAGAGTGGTGTGGGGGTGTAAAGAGCAAGGGTAAAGGTGAGCGAAAGAGAGGAAGGGAAGGAAAGCCGGAGGAGGAAGAGAAGAGAAGAGAAGAGAGAGCAGGTAGGAGGAGGAGAAGGAGGAGGAGGAAGAGAAAAGGAGAAGAGAAGGAGAGAAGAGAGTAACAGAGAAGGTTGTTACAAAGAGAACGGAGGGCGTGGCTTAGAGAGAGAGAGAGAGAGAGAGAGAGAGAGAGAGAGAGAGAGAGAGAGAGAGAGAGAGAGAGAGAGAGAGAGAGAGAGAGAGTTTATCAGAACACCACTACTCTCTCTCTCTCTCTCTCTCTCTCTCTCTCTCTCTCTCTCTCTCTCTCTCTCTGCCTTTCCTTTCTCACCTTCCTATACACTCTCCCTCCATACCTCTCCTTTCAGCTTCTCTCCTTCCTCTTATAGTTACCATTATTATCACTATTATTATCTAAGAAACATTTATCATATCTTGTTTTCCTCTTTCTTTCATTTCCATAAACTTCAATATTTTTTTTTCCTTTTTACCTCTCTGCACTACCTCTCCTTAAAATTACAATTATTATCCCTTTTCCTACTACTACTATTACTACTACTACTACTACTACTACTACTACTACTACTACTTAAAAGACATTTATCATACCTTGTTTTTCCCTTTCCCTAAACTTCCACTCTCTTTCTCTTCATCTCCTACTACTTTCCGAACCTGACGTGTACTCCTTCCAGCCTCCCTCTCTCCCTCTCCCTCTCACTCTCCCTCTCTCTCAGTATGCATCAGGAGCACGAGGGAGGGTCTTTGGAAGGCTAACTTGGGAGGGTGTGAGCGGCCATAAGTCTGGGCCACATGATCAAACTTTGTATCCCAGGCTCAGGTCTCCCTCACGCCTTCCTCCCTTACCCACGATTTATGCAACAATCCTCATATACTCTCTCTCTCTCTCTCTCTCTCTCTCTCTCTCTCTCTCTCTCTCTCTCTCTCTCTCTCTCTCTCTCGTTGTCCTATTACTTCTGTCCTATTACTTCTCATGCTATTTTTTTCTCATTTTCTCTTTTTTTTGGTTGATTTGTTAGTCTGCATAACCCAGTCTTTACATTTTCTTCGTCTTCTTCTTCTTCTTCCTTCTCCACTTCCTCCTCCTTCTGCATCTAATATCTCTCCTACTACTACTATTTTTTCCTGTGTTCTTAGCCCATATAACCTTGTGTAATCTCTTCTTCCTCCTCCTCCTCCTCCTCCTCCTTCTCCTCCTCCTCCTCCTCCTTCTCCACCTTCACCTCCTTCTCGCCCTTCTACATCTACTATCTCTATTGTTTTTTTTTTATTCTTTACTATTTTGTTACCTTATGTAATCTTGTATAATCTCCTTTCCTCCTCCTCCTCCTCCTCTTCCTCCTCCTCCTCCTCCTTCTTCTCCTCCTCCTCTTCCTCCTCCTCCTCCTCCTCCTCCTCCTCCTACCTCTAGGTGTTAGGGACAATCCCAGTAATATGCGCTATATTGCTCCCCCATTCTTCCTAACTGACTGCAACGAGGAGGAGGAGGAGGAGGAGGAGGAGGAGGAGGAGAGCGACTACACAAGATTATATAGGTAACAAAACAGTAAAAAATAAAATAAATAAATAAATAAAAGTAGTAGAGGTATGATATGTTACAAGAAGAGGAGGAGGAGGAGGAGGAGGAGGAGGAGGAGGAGGAGGAGGAGGAGAAGGGTGGGTTGGAGAGAGTCAGTCATCGTATCAAGGAGGAAGCATCCATCATTACTGAAAGCGCCGCCCACAGGGAAGGCTTCACCATTCACCCGCCCACAATAAACCCACAAGACACCCCACACCCGCCACAGCCACCCACATCACGCCCACGATACACCCACACCACCCACCAAACAATGTAAAACAAACACACACACGCCCACACTATCACCGTCCACCCAGCGCGAGACACCCCGCCCACCCGCATCCACCAAAACCACGCCAAAATCCACCGACAGCCACCAAACCCGCCTCCACACCAGCCCACACTCACCCACACTCCCAGCCACGCCCAGGTGCAGCACTAACAGCCGCTGCAGGGCGCCTCTCCCACGCCTGCACCTAGCGGCCTGGCAACGGCGACCCATCAGTTTTATCAGTGATGGAATTAGCGGGCCGGGAGCAGCAGCAGGAGGCGCAGGAGGAGAAGGAGGAGGAGGAGGAGGAGGCGATAAGGTGAAGGTACAGGAGGAGGAGGAGGAGGAGGAAGATTGGATGGGACAGCTGACGTAGAAGGAAGGAGGAGGAGGAGGAGTATTTGTAAGAGGAGGAAGAGAAGGAGAAGGAGGAAGAGGACAAAAACGTGGTCCAGGAAGAAGAGGAGGAGGTGGAAAGAAGAGGAAAATAAGATGGTTATAGGAAAGAAAAGAGAAAGAGAAGAAGGATACAGAAGAGGAGGAGGAGGAAGAAGAGTAGGAAGACGAATACGACAGTGGAAAGAGAAGGATAAAATAGAAGTAGGAAAAAGAGGACAGGGAAGAGGAGTAGGTGGAGTAGAAACAAGAGGAAGAGGAAGAGGAGGAAGAGCAGGACGAGATAGCAGTAACAATAATAGGAGGTGGTGGTGTTAACGGCTGGAAACAGTCTTCCCTAAGCCCTTTCACTCCCTTTCCCCCTTTCTCCCCACCTCTCCCTCCTTCAGTAGTGGTGGTGGTGGTGGTGGTGGTGCAAGGGAGGACTATTCATATTAATATTACTATGACAATGGAGTGATGGTAATAGTAATAGTAGCGGTAGTGGTGGTGGTGATGGTGGAGGTAACGGTGGTAGTAGTAGTAGTAGTAGTAGTTTAGTAGTAGTAATAATAGTAGTAGTTTAATAATAATAATAATAATAATAATAATAATAATAATAACAATAATAATAATAAAACAACCGAAACAGCAAAGACAGCAACGATACCCTACTAAAAGGAAGAAAGGAGGAGGAGGAGGAGGAGGAGGAGGAGGAGGAGGAGGAGGAGGAGGAGGAAGAGGAGGAGAAGAAGGGGGTGAAGAAGAAGAAGAGGAGGTGCAGAAGGCTTAGTAATACCTGAAGATAAGCTGCTCTCCACCTGGGAGGTGTAAAGGTTCACCTCAAAGCCAAAATAATTACTTTTACCTGCCAGACCTCACAAGCCACGAGCTGGAGGAGTAGGAGGAGGAGGAGGAGGAAAGTAAGAAAGTCCAGGATGAAAAGAAGTAGAGGGGAGGAGAGGAGGATGAAGAGGAGGAGGTGGTACTGGCGTTGGTGGTGGTGTTGGAAAAGAAACTGAAGTAAGAGGCGGAGGAAGACGAAGAAGAAACTGCAGAACGAGAACGAGAGCGAGAGAGAGAGAGAGAGAGAGAGAGAGAGAGAGAGAGAGAGAGAGAGAGAGAGAGAGAGAGAGACTATGGGCGTGGATGAGCAGGCAGATAGACACACTCGAAAATATAACTACAAATAATACGGACGATAATAATAACAGTAGTAATGCGGCGTAACATAACAATCTGAACCAAATGAAAGGAGAACCCCGGACAATTACTGGGCGACGGAAAAATGCACTGCCTTTTGACTCTTTAGATTTTATGACCACTTCGAAAACGGAAGAGCGAAGGAACGGGAGGTGGAATGGATGGGATGGGGGATACGACTGACTGGGAGGGAATGGAAGGAAGGAAGAGTGGGAGAGAACAGAATGGGATGGAAGGAACGGGAGAGGGAGAGGGTGGGATGGAATGATGTAGAATCGAAGGGAAGGAAAGGTAAGGGAAGGGGAAGGATGGGGAATGGGATGGAAAGGAAGGGACAAGAAGGAAGAGGAAAACAGATTGAGGAAAAGGAAGCAAGTGGATAGAAAGAAAAGAAAGAGAAAATAAAGAAAGGAAGGGAAGAGGAAAGGAGTGAAAAGAAGGAAGGGGGAATGGAATGAAACGGAAGAATGGAAAGGGAAGGGAAGGGAAGGGAAGGGAAGGGAAGAGAAGGAAAGGGTATTTCAGAATCTCTTTTCATTTAATTCAACTCGACACTGGATGGAAGTAAATAAATAAAATAAAATATACACAAATGAAATGAATATTGAAATGAACTGAATAAAAGAATAAGTAAATACAATAAAGCAGACACAAATAAATGAACAAATACTGAAATTAACTTCATCTCAGTCATAAAAAAAATAAAATAAAATAAA
>NC_087163.1:26499584-26502084 GCF_035594125.1 Scylla paramamosain | reverse complement strand
ATTACGTATATATATCATTGTAATCAGCAAAGAGCATGGCAGGTACATAATTACATACTTCGTTAAGACATTTCAGTTAATTGTCTGCATTCCTAAGCACTCCACTCTGAGAAATGACAATAATAATAATGATAATAATAATAATAATAATAATAATAATAATAATAATAATAATAAGGAGCAAATTACAAGGCTGGGAACTATGTAATGGAAAAAGACGATAATTAGTTTGCACAGAGAAGAATTAAAAGAGAGAATTGCTTTGGCCCGTCTCTCCCTCTCCCTCTCTCTCTCTCTCTCTCTCTCTCTCTCTCTCTCTCTCTCTCTCTCTCTCTCTCAGCAGCGTACACGGCCTTAATCATTATCAACATCTATAATTAACAATATACTCGTACATGAACGAGGTGCATTTAGAATTTTCAATAAAGATGAACATTTTAACGCGATGTAGTGCTGATGGTAATAGTGCTGTAGCTACGAATGTTTAGTAGTAGTAGTAGTAGTAGTAGTAGTAGTAGTAGTAGTAGTAGTAGTAGTAGTAGTAGTAGCAGTAGTAGTAGTAGTAGTAGCAGCATCATAAGAATCATTAAGAAACCACGGGATAAGAAAAAGTATGAGTACGAGGAGGAGGAGGAGGAGGAGGAGGAGGAGGAGGAAGAGTCATTCATCACACAAGCACAGAGAAGAGTATGTCAGAATGGAGAGTGGCTGAGAGAGAACAAGAGAACAAAAGAACGAGGAAGAAGAGAAGACGGAAGAGGAAGAGTATAGAAAGGAGAAGGAGGAGGAGGAGGAAGAGGAGGAGGAGGAGGTTGGGGTAGGAGGAGGAGGAGGAGATGGAGGGGGGTTTGGGTAGGAGGAGATGGAGGTGGAGGAAGAGGAGGAGGAGGAGGAGGAGGAGGAGGAGGAGGAGGAGGAGGAGGAGGAGGAGGAGGAGGAGGAGGAGGAGGAGGAAGGGAAATAGGGAGGAGGACAGCACAGATAAGGAATGGCAGGTTAGGTCAGGTTAGGTTGTATTAGCACCAGGACGAGGAGGAGTAGGAGGAGGAGGAGGAGGAGGAGGAAGGTAGAGGAGTGGGGGTGGTATGACAGGCTAGGCTAGGCAGAGGTGGGCAGGGCAGGGTAGATCACAGACAGGCAGCTCAAATATCACTCAGGCTGGCTCAATTTTTTTCAGCCCTGTGCGAATATTTCCATTAATGCTCGTGAGTTGAGGGATCATCCACGCTACTGTTGATACGGGAATGATGCACTGCCAATTATAAAGAGAATTTACTGTACTGTGTGTTGACGTAAAATCCGCGATGAAGTATGGGCTTCGAGAGAGAGGGAGAGAGAGAGAGAGAGAGAGAGGGAGCGGTATAGAGAGAGAGAGTAGGTATTGGTTAGTATGCATATTTGTGTCGTAATTCTCGTAAATGCAGGGACGAGGCCGGACAACCCAAGGTACAACACTGACACTGAAATACTCTCTCTCTCTCTCTCTCTCTCTCTCTCTCTCTCTCTCTCTCTCTCTCTCTCTCTCTCTCTCTCTCTCTCTCTCTATATATTCACAAGAGGCACAAATACCAGAAAGAGAGAGAGAGAGAGAGAGAGAGAGAGAGAGAGAGAGAGAGAGTAGCCCTAACACTCAATAATGGACCTGACGAAGCTTCACCAAAACAAATGGGTGCATTGTATCGGCTGAACGAAGCAGGAAATTTGCTGTTAATCGGGGATATATCGGGAGGGAGATACAGCACAAGGGAACACAAAGGAAGAACAAGCATTTTGGGTAGCAAGTGGTTTGGGTACGAAGTGTCTAAGGTACCAAACTTCCTGAGGTCTATTTTGCACTCAAGCTGATCTGTGTTGAGGAACGTCTGACCTGTATGAGCTGAGTACCATCCGCCCCAGTACCAAGTGACTGTAAACCCCAATAATACAAGAGACAAATGGGCAGAAAGAGACAAGATCATACATAGAGGAGCGACACAGATAAGCGAGTCCTCCACTGGCATCATTTGTGATTAATTGTTGTTCCTGGCTCTCTCTCTCTCTCTCTCTCTCTCTCTCTCTCTCTCTCCAAACAGGTCAAGATAGACACGTTCAAACAATCAATCACGCATTCATATCTCACAACCACCACCACCACCAAGAACAGCAACAACAACAACAACAGCACCACCACCACCACCAACAACAACAACAAATGGCGGACAATAAAAGCCAACTTCCCAAAAAAATATTAAAAAGAGAAAAAAATCCATTGTGTTCCCCCCAAAAAATATATATATTAAAATTTTCAGGGAGAGCACTGACAGCAGGCAACCTAAAGGGAGGAGGAGGGAGTGGAAGAGAGATGGGGATTTAAAAGGGGGGATTTAAAAAGAGGGAAAGGTATTTAAAGGGAAAGTCAAAAGGGAGAGAGAGAGAGAGAGAGAGAGAGAGAGAGAGAGAGAGAGAGAGAGAGAGAGAGAGAGAGAGAGAGAGAGAGAGAGAGAGATGGATAATATACAGT
>NC_087163.1:26362084-26492084 GCF_035594125.1 Scylla paramamosain | reverse complement strand
GAGCCACATGACCAAGCTTTAATATCCGCTCATTAGATATATCTGCCATTACTTAGTTTAAGTTTGGCGAGGGTTTAAATGAGTGAGAAGGGTTGGTCGTCCCCTCCACTGGCCCCCCCCAACCGCCATCTTGGATAAGGCTCCCCAGCCCCCTCCGGTTCCAATAATTTTTTTTTAAATTTCCTAAGTATTTTATTTCGGCTTCTAGCTAAGATTTTATGGTTTGTAAAAATATTTCGTTGTTTTTTAAGTTATTTGAGCACGTGTGTTGCGTGAAAAGTGGTGATTTTGGCGGTTTTTTGTGTAAATAAGAGGGCCGTTTTCGGCGTTTTTTTTTTTACGGTCCCAAAACTAAATTTTTTATTTCAGCCTGTACTAGGTTCTTATTGGTTTTAAAAAATAGTTGGTGTTTTTTTAAGTATGTTGCCGTCCCGCTCAGTGAGATGCGTGCACCGTACACTTGTTTTTATTCGTGTTCAACTTCCAATAATATTGATTTTTTTTTTCGGTAGATTTTTTATTTGTGCTTGTAGCTCACTTTAAATGGTTTTAGAAAATAGTTCAGATTTTTTAAAGTGTTTTCCGTTATGTTTAAGCCAGAATGGGTGGACATTTGAACGATTTTGAATGGGGTGAAGGTTCCAACAGTTTCCAGATACTTCTTTTTAAATATCTTTAATACTACTGCGTTTTGAAATGTGTTGTTATTTGTGGCATTCGTTAAAATGTGTGGCAAGTCTGAATTTATAAAGCATTCCTGTCTAGCTGCGTTTTTTAGAGGGGTCATTTTCAAAATGAAATACGTACGTACGTAAATAACGCTCGCTGTGACGTCATCAACCCCCCAGCCGTGGCTCACAAGTCCTCCCAGCCGTGACGTTATCAGAGTGGTACCTTCCCTAACTCCCTTCCAGTCCCTCCCAGTAAATATTCAGTGTTTTTTTTTCAAGGTATTTCAAGGTGTGTGTGTGTGTGTGTGTGTGTGTGTGTGTGTGTGTGTGTGTGTGTGTGTTGCCTTATCTTTCGTTGTACAGATGGTGATGCAGTGTGTGTGTGTGTGTGTTGCCTTTTCTTACGTTGTACAGATGCTTATGCAGTGTGTGTGTGTGTGTGTGTGTGTGTGTGTTACCTTGTCTTTCGTTGTACAGATGCTTATGCAGTGTGTGTGTGTGTGTGTGTGTGTGTGTGTGTTGTCTTGTCTTTCGTTGTACATATGCTTATGCAGTGTGTGTGTGTGTGTGTGTGTGTTGTCTTGTCTTTCGTTGTACATATGCTTATGCATTGTGTGTGTGTGTGTGTGTGTGTGTGTTGCCTTGTCTTTCGTTGTACATATGCTTATGCAGTGCGTGTGTGTGTGTGTGTGTGTATGTGTGTGTGTAATTTGTCTTGTCTTTCGTTGTACATATGCTTATGCAGTGTGTGTGTGTGTGTGTGTGTGTGTGTGTGTGTGTGTGTGTGTGTTGCCTTATCTTTCGTTGTACAGATAGTGATGCAGTGTGTGTGTGTGTGTGTGTGTGTGTGTGTGTGAGAGAGAGACAGAGTTGCCCTTTCTTTCATTACACATATGGTGATGGAGTGTGTGTGTGTGTGTGTTGCTCTGTCTTTTAGTGTACAGATGGTGATAAAATATAAATTAAACATAAGCACATAACAAACAATAAAAAAAAAAAACGACAAAAAAACATTAAATCAACTCAGTCTACCTGCCTCACCCCACACCCACACATAGTAGTAGTAGTAGTAGTAGTAGTAGTAGTAGTAGTAGTAGTAGTAGTAGTAGTAGTAGTAGTAGTTGTTGTTGTTGTTGTTGTGTTTATAAAATTTTTGTTTCCTTAGAGAGAGAGAGAGAGAGAGAGAGATGCAGATTTTTTCTTTAATTTTCAGTTTTCTTGTTTTAAAATTCACTCAAATATTCTTAAAACATTATAGTCATTAATTAAAAGTAAATAAAACACCTAATTAATTTATTCTTTCATTTCATTCTCTTTTCCTTTCTTTTCTTCATATTTCTTTCTTTATTTTGCTCTGTAAATCATCCCTAACCTAACCTCACCTAACCTTTACCTAACTTAACCTAATCTTGCAGTGAGAGATGGGGAGGAGGATCTAAAAGAACATGTTTGCAGTGCGCTGTCAGCCCTCACCTGCGCCGCCTCCCCCAGTGAGCGGGTGTAGGCCTGGGAATAGAACATATGCAGACGTCTTGGCAGTGCTATTTATGTCTGTTTGTTGATGCTCAAGAAGGAACGTAGCAAAAGTTTAAGGTCTGTTTGTCTTTCACCCTTGTTCCTCTCTCTCCTCCACCCTCTGACTACTTCATGCCACGTATTAAAATTCTTCACAATGATGTTTTCCATGCCCTCGCTGGCCTACACCCTCGGAAGGCTTATGGACCTGATGGGGTCCCTCCTATTGTTCTCCGATATTGTGCCTCTGTGCTTGCACCTTGCCTAGTCAAACTCTTTCAGCTCTGTCTGTCAACATCTACCTTTCCTTCTTGCTGGAAGTTTGTCTACATTCAACCTGTTCCTAAAAAGGGTGACTGTTATAATCCCTCAAACTACCATCCTATTGCTTTAATTTCCTGCCTATCTAAAGTTTTTTAATCTATCCTCAACAGGAAGATTGTTAAACATCTATCACTTCATAACCTTCTATCTGATCGCCAGTATGGGTTCCGTCAAGGCCGCTCAACTGGTGATCTTCTGGCTTTCCTTACTGAGTCTTGGTCATCCTCTTTTAGAGATTTTGGTGAAACTTTTGCTGTTACCTTGGACATATCAAAAGCTTTTGATAGAGTCTGGCACAAAGCTTTGATTTCCAAACTACCCTCCTATCTATTTCTATCCTTCTCTCTGTAACTTCATCTCAAGTTTCCTTTCTGACCGTTCTATTACTGCTGTGGTAGACGGTCACTGTTCTCCTAAATCTATTAACAGTGGTGTTCCTCAGGGTTCTGTCCTGTCACCCACTCTCTTCTTATTATTCATTAATGATCTTCTAAACCAAACTTCTTGTCCTATCCACTCCTATGCTGATGATACCACCCTGCACTTTTCCACGTCTTTTTATAGACGTCCAACACTTCAGGAGGTAAACATATCACGCAGGGAAGCCACAGAACGCTTGACTTCTGATCTTTCTAAAATTTCTGATTGGGGCAGAGCAAACTTGGTATTGTTCAATGCCTCAAAAACTCAATTCCTCCATCTATCAACTCGACACAACCTTCCAGACAACTATCCCCTCTTCTTCAATGACACTCAACTGTCCCCCTCTTCTACACTGAACATCCTCGGTCTGTCCTTTACTTATAATCTGAACTGGAAACTTCACATCTCATCTCTAGCTAAAACAACTTCTATGAAGTTAGGTGTTCTGAGACATCTCCGCCAGTTTTTCTCACCCCACCAGCTGCTAACTCTGTACAAGGGCCTTATCCGTCCATGTATGGAGTATGCTTCACATGTCTGGGAGGGTTCCACTCATACTGCTCTTCTAGACAGGGTGGAATCAAAAGCTTTTTGTCTCATCGACTCCTCTCCTCTAACTGACTATCTTCAGCCTCATTCTCACCACCACAATGTTGCATATCTAGCTGTCTTTTACCATTATTTTCATGCTAACTGCTTTTCTGATCTTGCTAACTGCATGCCTCCCCTCCTTCCGTGGCCTCGCTGCACAAGACTTTCTTCTTTCTCTCACCCTTATTCTGTCCACCTCTCTAACGCAAGAGTTAACCAGTATTCTCAATCATTCATCCCTTTCTCTGGTAAACTCTGGAACTCCCTGCCTGCTTCTGTATTTCCACCTTCCTTTGACTTGAATTCCTTCAAGAGGGAGGTTTCAAGACACTTATTCATCAATTTTTTACCACTGCTTTGACCCTTTTATGGGACTGGCATTTCAGTGGGCATATTTTTTTATTGGATTTTTGTTGCCCTTGGCCAGTGTCCTTCCTTCATAAAACACACACACACACACACACACACACACACACACACACACACACACACACACACACACACACACACACACACACACACACACACATATCATCAATTAAAGAAAATTAAATCAAGCCACTGTGGTGATACAAACAGATCTCATGCCCCAGCTTCAAACGTTCTCTCCAAAGCTCACAATATTGTAGGTGGCATTGTGAAGGTCGTGTCCAGTCCACCCTGCAAGAGGGGAAGCTGCCACACAACCACTTAGCATGAAAAATATGAATCTACAGTAGTATTCACTGATCATATAACCATTAATGCATCACATACAACAATACATATGGTACACAACTCAGTCTTTCTTTTTGCTAATTCTCATTCTTGTATTAGAATTACACTGACTGATATGTGCTGCCTTTATGTACCTCTTTGCATTGCACTCTTGTTGCCATCTTATGTGCTAACAAAGGGCAGCCAATGAGACAGAACACTACAGTCCTCAGTGACAAGTGTTCCTGGGCTGCTCCTCCACTACAGACTTTAAAACCTTTAGTCAGGTTCATGCCACTTCCTTTAGATCTTAATTATTATAATTTTTCTTAATGAAAATATTGGCTAATTATTGATGTAGTAGGTGTTGGCATCCTTTATTCAAGATGATTCAAAAGTGAAATTCCAAACACTGTCTGTAGAATTGAGAAATCATGTGAAGTCCTTAAAAAAAAAAATTACAAGTGTGGCATTAGTTGTCAGAGTGTGTGTGTGTGTGTGTGTGTGTGTGTGTGTGTGTGTGTGTGTGTGTGTGTGTGTGTGTGTGTGTGTGTGTGTGTGTGTGTTAAGACAAGAAAATTCAGGTGATACATTAAGCATAACCTTTCCTGCAGACTACCTGACAGCCACTGGTGCACAGTAGACTGGATGTGGTGGTGCTGGCACTGATCAGAGGCACACAGGCCACCCGGAGGCCAGTGTGAGGGCTCAGATTCACCAGCAGCACAGCACTTCCATCATCAGGCTCACAGTGTACACCAGGAGGGATGGGAAAGGTATGACCACAGACTTACATCCTCCTAAGATGAGTATATACATGTCAGCATTGTATTGTGTAAAAAGGATGGAAACTTAAAAGACTTAAATACTTCTAAGATGAATAATTAGATACATGTCATCTTTGTATTGTTTAAAAATGGAAAGGTATACACACTGACTTACATCATCCTAAGATGAATATTGAGATATGTGTCATCATTATATTCTTTCACTGTCTTCTGTATTTCTACTAGTGTGTGAAGCTTACCGTCTTTAGTTAAGGGACCTGTGTTGCTAGTTTTTGCTAATCATTCCAAAAATCCTTGCTTGCTTGGGTCACAATCATTCCAATTTCTTTCCAAGCAGTCCTCTTGCTAGGCCACACTGAAGGAAGGTCTGAGGGAGAGATGCCAGATTTGAAGATAGACTGATAAACATCAATCAGTAATAAAGTGCT
This sequence comes from Scylla paramamosain, assembly GCF_035594125.1. Taxonomy (NCBI): domain Eukaryota; kingdom Metazoa; phylum Arthropoda; class Malacostraca; order Decapoda; family Portunidae; genus Scylla; species Scylla paramamosain. The sequence goes on along the minus strand of NC_087163.1, from coordinate 26,486,648 downwards.
GGATTCTCTTCTCTGTTTCACTGTCAGTACTTCATACTTTTCTTTAGTCTTTTCATCTCTAAGGATGCCCCCAAACAATATACTGAATCATGTACATATGTGACATGCACATGCTGTCAATATGAGTCTGCCATGCATAGAAGTTGTGATTGCACCTTTCTGTTAAAAATCACACATTTTGCTTGGCATGTTATGGATCTGCAATACCATGACTGACAGTGACAAATGGTACTGGATGGGCTTAGGCTAGAATATTTGGGAGCCATATTCAAACACACACATGCACATAGAATAATATTAATCTGAAAATAAACAAATTGAAAAAGCAAAGAAAGAGGAAAAAGGGAAGGGTGAAGAATAGAGAAGCAGCTGAGTTTGTGCAAGCTTGTCTGTCTGTGTTTATTTACCCAGTTTCATTTCACAGAGCCTGAGGAACACTCATGAGGTGCCGTTTCCATGTCTGCACTTAACCCGGTCTTTCTTTCGCTTAATGCACAGTCTTTGCTGACAGTACCCCATCATCCCTCCCTGAAGTCATCCTAAACTTTTACATTGCTGTTGGGAAAGCTCTGTGATATCCCAAAATTTTATTGTTCTATTGGCAAAGTTTTATATTATGAGCTTCTATATTTCTATTGGCAAAGGTTTATGATATCCCAAACTTCTACATTTCTGAGGGAAAAGTGGTTTTACTTATGATAGCTATGTAAGGAAGATGTTATTACAAAAATAGTAAGTTGAGTAGATGAAAATAAATATACGAGGTCTAGGAAACTAAATCTTTCCTGTAAATGCTCCCAATACAAATTTTGTCATACATGACCAGCAGCAGAATGTAACTTTTGTGTTCAGCAAGGGACAACTGTACAATATGGTGTATATTTGCAGATCCTACAACTTGTCAAAATTCTTTCATTAATAAATACATCAAAATCTTATCACAATTACTTTTCCTCGAGACTTGTGCACCTCACTGAAATACCAACTACAGTTTTGACTGTTCACCTTTCTATTTCATGGAAGAGGGTGAGGCATTCAGTTAGCAATTTCAGAAGATTAATAGTCATGAGAATTCTACTTTTCATTGAGATTTCTTGCTGCTCACCAAAATATCTCCAACAGCTTTTCTTGTTCACCTTCCTCTCCTCTGTTTCTTGAAATATGGAGAGGCATTCAGTCTACAATTTCAGAAGAGTATTAACCATAGAAACAAAAGTAGAAGATAGCAAGGGATTAAATATCACGGCAGAGTGTGAAGAATTGAGGACAGACAAGTAAAGAGGAGGAGTTAATGAGGTGGGAAACATCTGACACCACTCTACTTACTAAAGCAACATCTCTGAAGCTAAAAAAAAATAAAAATAATAATTAAATAAAGGCAAGGTAAGTGTGGTATAGCAAGTCACAAGCCACAAGCATTACCAGACAGCACCACCTCAATGTCCTCCAATGCCTTTGTGAAGACATGTGACATAAGAAACATGACCTGAGAGAGTAAGACATGGAAGTTAATGTTGGTAGGAGCAAAGTGATGTTTGAAAGGGGAGATAAGAGAGAAAGCACTGAAAGACAAATGGACAGGCAAGGTTATAGATAAATAAGAGGAATTAAGGCTTATTTTGGTGAAAGCCAGGTGATGTTTGAAGGAGAAGATAAGAAAAAAGCAATGAAGGACAGGACAGGCAAGGTTACAGGAACACCAAAGAGAATCAAGAGTGCAGGTATTTAAGTGTAGGAACTGAGAGGAATATAAGAAACAGTATCATTTTTCATATTTCCATTTGTGCATCAAAGACAAACAGGTCAGAGGAACACAGGAGAGAATTATGAATGAGGGGAATTCAAGAGCAGAAACTGAGAGGAATATAAGAAGCAGTATTTTTCATATTCTAATCTGTGCACCATGGATATGAGTGTGCAACTAATATTTCCCAGCATAAGAGACAAGACTTACTTTACTGTCCTGAGCCACTGACATGTGAGCCTCTGAAGGGTTGTCTTAGGGTTCATTGGTGAGGGAAAAGTACATTTTATCCCAAGGCTGCTATCACACAAGTGGAGACATGTGTAGGGAGGGTCAGGGTGTTGCACTCAAAGATGTCTTCATGGAGGGAGACCCATCTTGAAGGGGCTCGAAGTAAGGCTGCATTACCATCTCGAGTTCTGAAAAATATGATAAAGTTGAGTCTTCTCAATATGGCATCAAATTCTCCATTCAGCCAGCCACCCTGAAAATACAAGGCAAGGGAATATCTGTCACTTGCACACAGTAATAGAAGAAATGTAGGTTGCATCTCATCATGTGAAACTGTCATATACATCCTGTTTTGTTGTTTTATGCCTGTCACTTGTACAGGAAAAGTAATAGATGAAATGTAAGTTACATTTCATCTTGTGAAACAATAACATACATGATCTTCTATATTTCACTAAGTCTCCTTTTTTATTTCCTTGCTAGACTGTATATTAATTTTCAAATAACTTTTGTGTATTAATGTTGTTCTTTACTGTAAATTTTTATCAAAGAGAGACACCTTCATGTGTCAATGGCCCACAGTAATACAGTAGTTTGATTATTTTTTATGCTACAAAATATAAACTTTCTTTTCTAAATAGCTTTTGTGTATTAATGTTTTTTTTTTTTTTTTACTGTTGAACTTTATCAGAGGCACAGACAGACAGAGGCAGCAGTTCAAGTGTCAATGGCCCTCAGTAGCAGTCATTTCTCTCTCTTCTATGCTACATAATATCAACTGGTGTTGATACGATCACGGAAGCTCCATGCAGTCCGATCAATCTCGAGTCTTAATCTAATCAAGTCATGTAAATATATGCAAGTTATGTCCCCATGGCACAGATATGGGCCGCTGCCTTGTGAGGCCTACCGTACTGCCGCCCCTCGCCCGGCCCTCACCCCGGGCACCTCACCACTCCCATAGAAGGCTGCACGGGGCACGGCCTTATCCTCTACTTATCACGCATTAAAGTCAAAGCATATTTATTATCTCTCTCTCTCTCTCTCTCTCTCTCTCTCTCTCTCTCTCTCTCTCTCTCTCTCTCTCTCTCTCTCTCTCTCTCGTGAATGATAATCTTATTTATTTCAATAATTTGGATGATACAATAGACAGCGTGGCGGATGCTGCATCAGTAAAACCGATACAACCATAATAGCACAACAGAGAGAGAGAGAGAGAGAGAGAGAGAGAGAGAGAGAGAGAGAGAGAGAGAGGAATGCGGGTCCGCTGGTTGGAAGCGACGGGGTCCAAAGCTGTGCCCTGCGGCGGGTCCCCCATCCCCTGCCCCCACCTCTGGTAGGATCCTCTCCTCCTCCCTTCCTACGTCCCCCCTACCCCCCCGGCCCGTGCCCCTCCACCAGTACCTCGGTAATGGCGGCGGAGCGCAGAGAGCTGGTGCAGTGTCGCTGGTGAGTGAGGCAGCATCGCGCGAGCTGTGCCCCGTCGGGGTAACATGTGTATACCTGAGGTGAAGCGGCGGTTCGAGAAGCGCTGGAGTGATCGTCAGAGCGTCGCCAGCCAGGTGAGTGGCCACCACAACCACAGCTGGCCCGCACTCACGCCGCCGCCGTGGGGGTGTCGGCAGGCGGCAGCAGGAGCAACAGCAGCAGCAGCGCCAACCCCTGCAGCCATCTAGTTAGGCCCGGGATGCTGCGTCTGCTGCTGCTGCTATTGCTGCTGCTCCCGCACCTCTACCACTATTGGCCTGTCCCTTCACATAGCTTGACTTTGATGATGTGTCACATAGGAGTGTGGCGAGTAGGCTGGCAGGCGGGCAGGCTAGGAAGGGAGCGGGGCAAGGCTGCGAGAGGGTGGGAGGCGAGGCTACAACCATGGATCAGTCTCAACAAACGTTGAAGTCTCTGCCTGTGATGTATCGGGGCGCCGCAGCATCCGCCCACTTCACTCTTACATTGCCTTTGTGACACGGAGCAGTGATGTGGCGCCTCCACGCACGTCTTGTGGAGCAGCGGAGAGTGTGGCATGCGAGGGCTGGGACAGATGAGGGCTGGGGTAGGCTCGCCCGTCTTCTCACATAATGTCCCGGTATGTGGAGCGCCCAGAGGCAGGTGTGGCCAGCTGCCCCGCCCGGCCTGCCCTCTGTCCTAGCCTGCCTGCATACCGTTCTCCATCGTCTTTTTCAATGCTTCATCACTTGCTAAGTTGTCAGTCTGCGTCATGGCAGCGTACGTTTCATGTCATGGTTTGTAGCGTGCGTTATCAAGCAAGGTATTTGTTTTAGGAGCCAACACGATCCACTACTATTTCTGTCTCTCGCCTCCGCCTCCCGCCCAAGGACTGCACACCCTAAAGGTTGTAGCTAACCTAATTCTGAATGCGAGCTTGTCAGTCGTGTAATTTCAAAGATTCCTTTACTCTTGTCGAAATATCATTGACCATTTTAATTATCATTTAACTAAGTGCATTTCCTTACGGTATAGCTGCCCCTGTCCCGCCCTCAACCCGCAAGCCACACCTACGCTTGGGTTAGGCGCATCCATCCTGGCCACACTGGAGGCGGTGCTGCGGAAACGCCTTATATTACTTCCCTGTCTCCTCTCTACCACCTTAACTAATCCTGCATTCACTTCTCTCCCGTTGTCACGGTCACCGCAAATAACACCACGGAGTTATGAAGCTAGTCATGTCACTATCAGCATCATCACCCTATTCACCACCCACACCGTGTGTGTTGAAGTGGCTGTGTCTTGTTTCCATTATTATTTATTAGTCAGTAACAAAGAAACAGCAGTCACGAAAACATTGGCAGCTGGAGGCGGGAGTGACAGCTAACGTGACTACCAACACTGCCATTCAAAGAGAAGGGGGTGGGTAGCACCTTTCTGTTCACTCATCACAAGACACGATACGCTCCCGGTACAGCAGTGTCAAGAGTCTGCTGGTCGCCCCATGCACGCCCATATCTGTACATCCTTCAGGCGTGGTACCGTTGCTGGAGGGGCGAAGTGGTACAAAAATCTCTCTCTCTCTCTCTCTCTCTCTCTCTCTCTCTCTCTCTCTCTCTCTCTCTCTTGCAGCATCAATCATATTTTTCGGTACAGTTATTTGGTACAGTTCCTCCTGGTTCGTGTTTCACTTATCCAGCATTTTCACGTGCCCTGCCTGTGTGGTGAACATTTTGTCGCCACGAGTAGTGTTCATCCTCACTCATGTCATGCATGCTATTATGGATTTAAGAACATAAGAACATAAGGGAACTGAGAGAAGCCGCCAGGTCCACACGTGGCAGTCCCTGCATGAAATACGTGCCTACCTATTTCCACCTATCAGTTTTATTTGCATGTTCTCACTTGTGTGGTTAGAAGTTAGAAAAGTAAATAAATAAATGAATAAATAAGTGTGTGTGTATGTGTGTGTGTGTGTGTGTGTGTGTGTGTGTGTGTGTGTGTGTGTGTGTGTGTGTATCAGGGGTACTATGTATTTGACAGACCTCTCACTCTCCCTTTCTCTCTCCCCTCCCAGACGAAGGATGCAACAGACGGATAATGGGAACACGCTCGCCACGCTCTGGCTACAGCACGTCTCACCAGGTCAGTTCCTAAGTCACGTCACATCACTTGAGGTCACGCACGTCGCATCACAGATCGCCTGCAGTCACTTTCAGTCACTTAAGTTACATTCTTTAGGGACTGACACTCTCAATAGGCCTTTTTTTCGTACTTTTTGTTGCCATTGGCCAGTGCCCCTCTTACATAAGAAAAATTTAATTTCTAATATTGGTTTTCCCGCTAGATTCATAAATTCATAACCTATGCAGCATCTAACTCGTGACACGCGCATTGACTCACTTCCCATCACGCTGCATACGATAATTCAATGCTCTGTAACTTGTCTTCTCCAGTATGATGGTGATTAGGATGATGATAATGAAAGGGAATGAGGATAACGGCAATAACGATAAAGGAAAAAAGTTTTTTTTTTTTTTTCTATAAATTAATCACTTCCATTTGCTTGAGTTTCTCCCTCAAAAAATAACAATTTTGATTAACAACAACAACAACAACAACAACAACAACAACAAGGAAAGACACACCCAGTTCATGCAATATTTTCCTCTGCCTCTTCTCTCGACATGTTTCCTATGATAACACCAAGCAAAAACAACACGGCGCGGCAGTGATGTAGGTGGAATGACTCACACAAGCCACAAGCCACTCAGTTCACGCTCAACACAAACGCTTTTGGTCTCCCTCCGTTAACTCCTAATGATCCTGAAAATCAAACCCACATCATCGGCTCGCGTCAGATTCGCATGCGTGGTGAGCGACGTGAGGTGGCCGTGACAGAAACCCGCTTGTTGAAAGATGGAGTGGCTCACACAAGACACTCAGTTCAAGGTCAAAAGAAATGGTCTCACTCGGTTGGGGACTGGCATCTTAGTGTGATTTCTTTCTTCCATCTTTTTTTGTACCCCCTGGCCAGAGCCTCTAACATAAATAATAATAGTAATAATAATAATGATAATAAATAAATAAATAAATAAATAACTTATGATCTTGAAAATTAAAGCTACATCGTCAGATTCCTGTGAGAAGTAAGAGTTTTCGCCCTAACGTATGACTCGCAACTGTTGCTTGTTTCCTGGAGAGAAGCTAGCGTGACCTTCTTCTGCTGTGCCGTTGGGAGACGCAAGGCTGCAGCAGGTCACCGTATCGAGAAAGACTGTTAGTTTACAAAGTCACAGTTGAGATGAAAAAAAAAAAGAAAAAAAAATCACTCGTGACAAAGTTAGTTTCTTAGGCTGTAAAATTTCCATTTATGTCATTGGGATTTAAAGGATAACGTAATTAATGATGTCAGTCTGTAGCAAAAAAGTAGATGGATATTGTCCCCCACACCTACAACATTGCCTCCTCCTTGGCGTCACACCTGGTAATATAATGCCCGTATGCTAAAATGATTTACTCCATCATGACTTTTCAAAGGCCACAGAGGTGATTAATCAGAATCGCGAAGGTGTATAATGTTTGTTAAACCCTCACTACAGTCATGAAAATACCCTTGAAAGCCTCGGTAACTTCTACTATAGTTGAAAATTATAGAATGCGATCCTTAACCTACACAAGAGAACATGCCCTTATAACTTCAGAGAATCAGTAAATCATACAACCATAAAACGAATAAATATATATAAGAATGAAAAATGAAACGAAAAAAAAATATAAGAATGAAAGAAAAATGTATATGAAATCAAAATAAAAAAAAGAGCTGTGTTCGTAAGCTAAATATATTATATTAAAACGAAGACTTCCCAGTATTAAAATAACGAAAGTTTTTTTTTTTTTTATACCAAGCCAACGTAGATGGAACTGCGGTAGAACTGCAAAGGATGGGAGTCACAAAGGAAGTTGCAAGGGACACAAACAACTGGAAGAGACTTGTACATGGCACCAACTTCTGAATCTAGGGAAACGGAAACGGAGAAAAGAAAACGTGTGGTCATGGATGGCTATGGTTGGCATGAGCAGAGACAGGGAGACAGACACATTCAGACAACATTCAGATTACTCTCGACATAATAGCAAATCAATTACTATTTACAAACTGCTCAGGAAAACAAATGTAAAAAAAAAAAAAAAGAAAAGAAAAAAAATGTGGACAAGAAAACAACTCATTTCAACGACTCTATAAGCAAAATAAGAAGGAAGATCGCAGGGAGCCGCACATAGCAAATGTTTGTCCCTCTTGAACTGAACGGAACTGAACGTGCAGCGCCGGAGAGGAAAGGCAGCTACTACTTCCGCTTCCGAGACCTGTTACGTGCTGCTGAATGACACACACACACACACACACACACACACACACACACACACACATGACATTATACGTGTAAGAGAATAAAATGGCAATAGAATTACAAAAAAAGAGCTGTGTTCTTAAGCTAAAAGATATTGCCTTTTATCATTTATTTCAAGGCTTTTTCTCTCTCTCTCTCTCTCTCTCTCTCTCTCTCTCTCTCTCTCTCTCTCTCTCTCTCTCTCTCTCTCTCTCTCTCTCTCTCTCTCTCCACATCAAGCACAAAATTTTTTTTCCTAATTTTCTCTCCTCTTCTCAGCTTAGTTATTAAGTTTGTATTAGTATTTTAAATTAAAACTTCCTGTGCACTAATCCGCTTGCTTCTCCCTGCAGGAAAGATGTGATCCAGAGGAATATGACTTTGAAGATGTTTTAGGTGAGTGTGACATGTTATTGAAGTTTGTGTAGCCTTGGTTATGAAATGTTCTTTGTGTGTGTGTGTGTGTGTGTGTGTGTGTGTGTGTGTGTGTGTGTGTGTGTGTGTGTGTGTGTGTGTGTCTGACTATACTCTTTAGGGACCTTCAGTGAGCTTTTCTATGGGTACCTTACGTAAAAAGTGTGTGTGTGTGTGTGTGTGTGTGTGTGTGTGTGTGTGTGTGTGTGTGAAGGACCATGAAAGGACACCGGTCTATGACTCCAAAAAGCCCGTAGGGTTACAATCCCCACTTGTTTAATTCAGACGTGGCTAGATGAAAAGTTGAGTTGTTGGTTATCTTCTGAGACGCAGCGACTGTAGGTACAAGGTAGGACGCACCTGTTGCTTGCCAATCGCTCCCACGGAATGTTACAAATAATTGTCACTTCCCTAAATGATGAATCTGAAATCTTGAAACTTTTTAACACACACACACACACACACACACACACACACGTTTCAGCAGATATATTTTCCCTTCCCCTGCTACATTGTATCATTATTTTGAACCTCCTCTCGGTACGCTATTTAATCCTCCTCCTCCTCCCCGCCACTTCTCCCTCAACTCACTCACAAAAGCAAAAGTTCGTTTTTAATGGAGTGCTTGGAATACCTCCGAGTACAGTTGCCGCATAGCACTAGACGCTCAAGTACTTTTTTTTTTTTTTTTCCCTTCTCTGACACGCCCCCACAGACTGGCAGCGGAAGTGAATCACTAGTCACTCTGTTTGAAATCACAGTTATGATGCAGCGAGGAGTGAGGAAGCGGCTGGGATATATATTAGTGGGCTAGTGAGCAAGTGGTTGGTGGTCGCGGCAGTTCACTAACCTTCTGCTTCTACCTACCTCCTCCCCGCCATCACGCCCTTGTAAATGTGCCGCCCTAAGATAGACGAGGTTACTCATTATTTATTTATCATCATTTATTTTGTATTTATCTCATCAGTTTATTAGATATTCAACTATATATAATTTATCCATTTCCTTACTTCTTTTTTTCTCGTGTGTAAACGCTGCCTAAATAGCTGTACTGAGGTGACAAAAAACTTGATACGAGGGAGGTTTTCAGGGTCGGGGTAAGGAAGGATAAGGTGGCGGGCGGGCACTGGCTTGTCTCCGTTCCCCGCCCATGTCACCTGCCTGCCGCCGCTGCCCCACAGGTCCGCGGCACACTGACTCATGAGCTGTCCCGCCTGTCGCTTTCATCTTAGGGCAGTATTTTGAAACACTTCTGCGCCGCACCTCCATTGCATTCAAAAGTCTGGACTTGAAGTTATACAGGTTTTAGGGGTGTTTTTATGGTTGTAATGACATATAAACAAAATTTCTACATCATTAGCAGGAGAAACATTCTTGAGAAACCAATTAATGATTTCTGTGGCCTTTGAAAATTGTGGTGAGAGAGCAAAGCGTTTCAGAGTATGGACCTTAGGGCAGTATTCTGAAACACTGGCGTCTTACCTCCATTAATTTCAACACGCTGTAATGGAAGTTATGGTGGGTTTTCAAGGCTCCTTTCATAAATCGAATGATAGATTAATAAGTATATTACCAATGGGGGGAAAAAAAAACCAGCTATGACAACCTGTGGCCTCTAAAAATAGTCGCGATGAAAGATTAGAGCGTCTAAGTATACAGGCTTTAGGTCGAAGGATACTTGAGGAGAGATAGTAGTTGAAGGATTATCATATCAGCGCTGCCCAGCCACCTCACTTCCTGCAGAGGATGGGTTGTGGGACGGACTAGAGGGAGCGAGCGCAAGAAACACATCTATTTCCACCTATCATCTTCATCCATACATTTCTCCTATCGTATTTCAAAGCTCCCCCATGACTGTTCACTAACAAGACTGCCTTTGTGTAAAACATTCTCGTCCAAGGAAAAATAATAATTTTATAAGTTTCCTTTAGTTTATTTAATTTTTCACACACTGATATTAACACTGGGAAATTGAAACACCCACTGCAAATTCCAGTACTTTATCTCCTGACGGTGATGCTAAACACGGTATTGTTTATGAAAATGGAAGATCAGTAAAGGGCAGTGGGAAAGCATGATGGTGAGACAAATTGACGCAAGCAAATATGTGAGGAGGCAAAATCACCATGCGAAAGAAAACTGAAATATGAAAGAAAAAAAAAAAGTAGAAACTGACTAGAACAGAATTGGAGTAAAGGCATCTAAGAACGAACAGGAAAAGATGAAAACTCACAGTAAAATGGTAAAGTAAAAAAAAAAATAATAATAATAAGTTGGCATACAAGAGATTAAATAGGCAGAAAGCTGTTATTGAAAGCAAGAATGTAAGGAGGCAGGAGGGACAGAAATGAACGAGAACAGGAGACAACTAGAGAACAGAGCACGTAATTACACACACACACACACACACACACACACACAGAGAGAGAGAGAGAGATTAATAGCAGCTGTGGTGGGGGTAACTGGGGAAGGGGAATGGAATAAAAAGGCAGGAGGAGGAAAAATGAGAGAATCAACACTCTTACGGCCACATGGAGACAAGGAAGGAACAGGAAGAGTGGGGAGGCTGGGATGAAGAGGCCACTCTACAGGAGAGACAGAAATGAAAGAGAATAACTGAAAACAAATGGAAGGAACAAAACAAAATACCAGGGTACTATAATGAACGTTGAAAGTTGGAGAAAATACAAGAAAATAAGCACATTACATCACAGAATGAGATAAGTGGGTGGGAATACTTGATAAATATGAAACTTCGAAAGAAAATTTAGATCACGAAGGGGAAAATATAAAAATAAAAGAAAAACAAAGCTCAAGGATGATGTTAAGACATCGTTCATTTGAAACTAAGAAAATGGCGAAGAAACAAAACGAAAAAGAATAAGAGACATATTTATGAGTATAGAAGATAAAATAACAAGAAAGAGAACAAACAAAATAGCCAGGCAGTGAGGAGATACACGAGAGACAGTTTTAATACCAAGGTTACACTTCCCATCAGCTTGAAAGTAGAAGCAGTGGAGGTCAAAAGAAGTCAAAACAGGAGGTCTCAGCTCGGTCGGTCAAGAAATATACGGTTAGATCATCACACGTTGGAGACTAACTGGCAACTCTTCCGGGAGAACCAACTTAATTATTTAAGAACAACATTTTCTTGAGGATATGAATTATCTTTTAAGTTTTCAATAGCAGGAGTGGCGAGAGTGAATAGCGGCGGGGTATAGTCTGGGGGAGGCTGGTGTAAGTAAGGGCTGCAGGAGTGTGTTAGTGGAGGAGGGAGCCAGCCTGCTCTGTGCTATGCTAGGAATGCAAGGCCAAGGCTAGTGGTACCCCGGGCAGTGGCGCAGCCCCTACACCTCCCCTATACACCCTCTGCATACATTCACATACACTCACACCTGTACACCTTGCCACAATAGTGCCAACTCAGTGTACAGATAAATATACGATTATTTAAGAGTTCAGACACAACGGGGTCGTTATGCTAATGTAAGATGCCATGTGACTTATTAGAGTATCTGCCGGTGTATTGGAGAGAGAGAGAGAGAGAGAGAGAGAGAGAGAGAGAGAGAGAGAGAGAGAGAGAGAGAGAGAGAGAGAGAGAGAGAGAGAGAGAGAGAGAGAGAGAGTTGACAGATGATGGAGGGAAGGGGTTATGAACGGCCACGGCTGCTCAAGTCTCGTCTAAGATCTAGTGGTTCCTGTGATGTAAAGGCGCTGGCTTGAGTGCCCAATAGAATGCTGGAAGAGGGTTGGGTCGAACTGAATCCAATTAATTAAAACTGATACACGTTACTCCCACGCTGAATATATATTTTGGCACTTACGCAGAGGGTGACATATCAGTAGTCGGGAATAGAGAAAAGACAAGCGTTATCATATCACAAGGAGCAGGTGAAGTGATATTTTGTTGTATTGACATATCAGTAGTCGGGAAAAGAGAAGAGACAAGCGTTACCGTACAATATCGCAAGGAACAATCTTTATTCCAGCGGTGAAGTTATCTTTTACTGTACCGTAATGACGAGGCAGCCTCAAAGCAGAAGTCGACTCGATATAGTATTTCGGTTACTGTTTAGAGATTAGGTATCAGTATATCACTTCGTTATTTACATTTATGCATAGAAGTAACAACGAGAGTAATTTATATAGTATGTATAATATCATGTCTCAATATATCGGCCTTCCAGGGCCGGGATTTATAACGGTGCAACGGTTATAACGGTGAACTGTTCTCCAATTAGCCAAAAACTCCTTCATTAACAGAAAATGTCAAAACCTTTCAAGATCTAACTCCCCTCGTGATTTCTGGCATCTAGCCAAAAATATCTCCAATAACTTTGCCTCTTCTTCTTTCCCTCCTCTATTTCAACCAGATGGCACCACTGCTATCACATCTATTTCTAAAGGTGAACTCTTCGCTCAAACCTTTGCTAAAAACTCTACCTTGGACGATTCTGAGCTTGTTCCTCCCTCTCCTCCACCCTCTGACTACTTCATGCCACGTATTAAAATTCTTCGCAATGATGTTTTCCATGCCCTCGCTGGCCTAAATCCTCGGAAGGCTCATGGACCTGATGGGGTCCCTCCTATTGTTCTCCGAAACTGCCTCCGTGCTTGCACCTTGCCTAGTCAAACTCTTTCAGCTCTGTCTGTCAACATCTACCTTTCCTTCTTGCTGGAAGTTTGTCTACATTCAACCTGTTCTTAAAAAGGGTGACCGTTCTAATCCCTCAAACTACCGTCCTATTGCTTTAATTTCCTGCCTATCTATTTTTTTTTTAATCTATCCTCAACAGGAAGATTCTTAAACATCTATCACTTCACAACCTTCTATCTGATCGCCAGTATGGGTTCCGTCAAGGCCACTCTACTGGTGATCTTCTGGCCACTCTACTGGTGATCTTCTGGCTTTCCTTACTGAGTCTTGGTCATCCTCTTTTAGAGATTTTGGTGAAACTTTTGCTGTTGCCTTGGACATATCAAAAGCTTTTGATAGAGTCTGGCGCAAAGCTTTGATTTCCAAACTACCCTCCTACGGTTTCTATCCTTCTCTCTGTAACTTCATCTCAAGTTTCCTTTCTGACCGTTCTATTGCTGCTGTGGTAGACGGTCACTGTTCTTCTCCTAAATCTATTAACAATGGTGTTCCTCTGGGTTCTGTCCTGTCACCCACTCTCTTCTTATTATTCATTAATGATCTTGTAAACCAAACTTCTTGTCCTATCCGCTCCTACGCTGATGATACCACCCTGCACTTTTCCACGTCTTTTCATAGACGTCCAACCCTTCAGGAGGTCTGTCCTTTACTTATAATCTGAACTGGAAACTTCACATCTCATCTCTAGCTAAAACAGCTTCTATGAAGTTAGGTGTTCTGAGACGTCTCCGCCAGTTTTTCTCACCCCCCCCAGCTGCTAACTCTGTACAAGGGCCTTATCCCTTCATGTATGCAGTATGCTTCAATGTCTGGGGGGGTTCCACTCATACTTCTCTTCTAGACAGGGTGGAATTAAAAGCTTTTCGTCTCATCGACTCCTCTCCTCTAACTGACTGTCTTCAGCCTCTCTCTCACCGCCGCAATGTTGTATATCTAGCTGTCTTTTACCGCTATTTTCATGCTAACTGCTCTTCTGATCTTGCTAACTGCATGCCTCCCCTCCTTCCGCGGCCTCGCTGCACAAGACTTTCTTCTTTCTCTCACCCCTATTCTGTCCACCTCTCTAATGCAAGAGTTAACCAGTATTCTCAGTCATTCGTCCCTTTCTCTGGTAAACTCTGGAACTCCCTGCCTGCTTCTGTATTTCCACCTTCCTATGACTTGAATTCCTTTAAGAGGGAGGTTTCAAGACACTTATTCATCAATTTTTGACCACTGTTTTAACCCTTTTATGGGACTGGCATTTCAGTGGGCATATTTTTTACTGGATTTTTGTTGCCCTTGGCCAGTGTCCTTCCTACGTAAAAAAAATAAAAAATACACAGAGAGAGAGAGAGAGAGAGAGAGAGAGAGAGAGAGAGAGAGAGAGAGAGAGAGAGAGAGAGAGAGAGAGAGAGAGAGAGCTAAGACAGCGGCACAGGTGAAATGAAAACAGGTGTAGTGGACAAGATGAGACTGAGGGTCACGATCTAGCGCCGAATTATCGCTTCCGTAAGTACTGAAGGCGAGACGAAGAGTTTGCCGTACTAAAGGGCGTGAGCGTGGCAACACTGATGCAGCGTGTGCCGGACCCATAGCTAGCCTGTATTAACACGCTTTAGCAATAGTTTTCAAACACATCTATATAGCCAGCAGACAGGAAGAGCCAATGAAATTTTACTAAATGAACACGTGAATATAAAGGAAGTTGCAAGGATCAAGTAGTTAGGCCTACGCTTGGCAGCCTCTTTATGAAACATACCTACGTAATTTTCATCCATCATAAATCTTTCCCCAGACACCTACTCCCTGCCAGTGGATGCTACTCCTGCAGCAGCAGCAGCAGCAGCAGCGGCAGTACCTTCCTCAAGCAGTATTGGTGCTGAAGTGTACCGGCGCCCCGTGTACCGCTCACCTCCCGCCGTCCGCAGAGCTAGACGCCCCGACCAGCCTACCCGACCACCCGACGCACCGGCGGCAGCGACCCAGCATCATGACCGCCAGGGCGGCTCCTGCACCTGTGTCCTCCACTCCGCCACGGTATGGACGCGCCGCGGGAAGGCACAACATAACTGCATTTCCCTCTGAATAGCTCACAAAGTTGTACTGGACATGCCAGTACTTAATCCAAGTGCAAGTGATAAGAATTTTTTGTACTACTGTTATGTATTATCATATACTTTAGGTACTCTTACTATCAGTCATATTTTCATGGGCAGACTGTTCATAATACTGTTACAGTGAAAAGAAATGTATGAGAACACTGAGATGAATGAGTTTCTTTGTAAGAACATTGATGTATCTTCAGCTTCCTGTTCAGTAGAAAGGTCACTGAATCTCATAAAGTTTGAGTTCGTTTGAATGATAAGCCAGTCAGTGAAGGAAATATGAAATGTAGGAGACTGGTAAACTCTGACAAATAATTAATAAAATGCTTCAGCATGAGAGGATACAAAAAAAAATTAGCTTCCATTATAAGGTGAGACTAACCCACTTTGTGTACCACAGGGGAGCAAGAGTCGCAGCAGGTCACAGGAGCGACGACTACTGGGCATGGGTGACTTGGGCAGCGTATTGGTGGGCAGCGTGAGTGGTGCAGGGGGGCGTGGCACAGGCCCGCCCACCCTTGGGGGCCGGCCTGTGGGCGCCACCCCAGGAAATGGAGGGCATGTTGGTCGAACTGTAAGTGGCAGTGGTGGCAGCAGTGGTCTGGGTCTTCCCAACCCTGGAGTTGGCGGTGGCCGATCCATGACAGTGGGCGGCTCCTCCTCAGCTGCCAACAGCAACTCAACAGGACGCACTGGCAGGCGCGGTGTGCATCAGCCAGGCTTTCTAAAGACCGTATCAATTATAGACACTCTGAGTGAGTTGGCACATGGGCCTGAGGTTCGCCGTCTTGCCCAAGAGCCACAGCCACAGCGTCCATCATGCCCCCACTCTAGTTCCCGAACATCATCATCTCGCCAGCCAACAGGTGCTACCTCTGCAGGCGGGGGCAGCACTGCTGATCCTGGCGAGGATACTTCGGTCCGTCCTCCTGGGCCACCTGTTCTTTCAGCAGATTTCCAGCAATACAGTGAAAAGATCTATGATGCAGTGACATCTCCTGGACCTGACCCAGGTCTGAGAGGAGGCCAGGCAAGTCGAGGACGTTTCCAAGGCCTTGGACATCGCAGGAGAGAGCGACCCCAGCCGCGTGGTGAAGCCTGTCTTGATGATTCTCAGGGGGCCTCTGGAGTCAGCCATGAGCAAAGGAGAGAAGATGAAGAAGCCAGCAGGAGAGTGCGGCAAGAACACCGCGGGAGAGAACGGGGCCGAACTCCAGACTGGATCAAGAGAATTTTTGACATTGCAAAGAAAGGAGACCTGCCATCACTGGTGAGTTGTTGTGTCTTTTGCTAGTGGATTCAGTTTAACTCTGTTGCTTGTACAATGAGATAAAATCTCAAACAAGTCAGTAATATTGTCTCTATATGCAGAAGCGGAGTGTGGCCGACATGGAGGGCACACTCATCCGCAACCTGAGTGACCACAGTGGTAACAACTTGCTGCATGTGATGGCAGTGTTTGGCCACCTGGCACCCCTGGCCTGGTTGCTCACATCCCAGCAGGTTCTGGTTGATGCACTTCATGATGAAAACAAGTTTGGTCTCACCCCATTGGTCTGTGCCATAAAGGTTTGTGGTGATCTAATTGCTTATGGATTCTGATGTTATAGCCTTACTTGTGATAACTGAACTGTAATATGAATATAGTACTGATAGATTGACTTGTATCATGACATTGTGCGCAATACTATATATTCATTGTTCACGGGTATACTGTGTGAGGGAGTGTGCAATTGCTCATGAATGAGTTGTCTCTTGTACTGGTGTTGTTGTGACATTGTGCTGTCTTCCCTGAGCAGTATGGGCGGCTGCGGCTGGTGCAGTGGCTGGTGGAGAACACTGGTGTGAGGGACAAGGTGAAATGCAAAGATGGGGAACGCTCTCTCCTCCACATCGCTGCCAAGTATGCACAAGAAGAGGTCAGTTACTGCCTGCATCTAAAGACCTTTGTGATTTATATTATATGTCACTGCAGGGTAATGCATTGTGTACATAGGAGATCAGCTCTGAGAAAAAAGTGGGCTAAAGGGAGATAGCCCAGGTCCATTGTAGGAATAACAAGACAGAAGAGAGGAGAAAGTTGCCTTATAAGGTTTGCAGAAAATATAATAACTGCTGGCTGACTAACCAAATTGTCTCCCTTACCAATCAGGACAACAAAGAATTAGCAATTATTCATAACATAATAATGTTAATCAAAATGTTGTTTTCTGTTCAAAATGTTAAATATATTTATAAGCTACCATCATACTATATTTTGACTTTGTGACAAGATATTTATGGCAATGTATGTAGTCACACCAAGTATTTTTATAATAGCATTACTGAAAACTATACCACCCCCTGGTCCTTCCCTCTTCCCTCTTCATTAGGGTGACTACCTGTCCCTTAAAATATGGAATCGTTCCATATTGAAGAGTGAAATGCTCCATTCCATTTTTAACCTATATGGAATACCACTTGTTCCATATTTGTCTGTATGAATAGTCAAGCAAATGAAATCATTAATTCAAAATCATCGCGACCAAATATTTACTCAAATATATAACCAGTTCACAAAAATATGAGTTTCTTAGGGACTCCACCACCAACAGCTATCAGTCTAGATAAGGTAGGGGTGGAAAATGCTCCTGCTGTGCCGGGTCTCAGCTCTGCTAGGTAATACTGAGCAATGGCTGCATCTTCAAGTTTTCTCCAACCCTGCCCCCCCCCTCCCCCTCAAAAGGTGAAGAAACAGAAACACCTTCAGAAATATTGACATGAGTGGGAAACTGCATTATTCATGGCTTCAGTAATATATTACTGACAACTCCGCTGATAAATGTGCTCTGAAACATATCTTCACATTTAGTCCCAATAACCTTAAATTACTCCTAATACAGGATACTTATGGAAGAACTTATCTTCAAGCCTTGCTGATAGATGGGCTCTCTCCACTTGCCATCACTGTTCCATATTTTTTTTTAAATGGGGGTGGCAACCCTACCTTCCATCTCCCTCTCTTCTGTCCTTTCTTCTCACTCTCCTGCTCATCTAAAAATGATTCATCCAAGTC
The DNA here is from genome assembly GCF_035594125.1 of Scylla paramamosain. Lineage (NCBI taxonomy): Eukaryota > Metazoa > Arthropoda > Malacostraca > Decapoda > Portunidae > Scylla > Scylla paramamosain. Next base: position 26,468,620 of record NC_087163.1, on the reverse strand, counting down.
TTCTTTCACTCTGGTCTGTGTGTCTCCCTTCTGTATTAAAAATTATAGCCCCTTAAACCTCCCTTCTTCCCTTTCCTTCTCTTGCTCATCTAAAATTATTCACACAGATCTTCCTTCACTCACTGCTGTGTCTCCCTCCCTTCATCCCTGTCACTCCAGTGATCCATGTCTCCACTACACACACACACACACACACACACACACACACACACACACACACACACACACACACACACACACACACACACACACACACAGCTGACCACAAATGACTCTGTTTCTGGCAGGTGGTTGGCTGGGTGGTGGAGTACATGATGGCACACCAGGTCCCCCTTGACAACAAAGACCACAATGGCAACACAGCTCTCCACCTTGCGGCCAGGACAGGCAACTCGGCCGTCTGTTCCATCCTCCTCCAGCACGGTGCTGATGTCACCCTCAAGGTACTTTGACTTCCAAGACTTCACCAATGGAGTTAGTATCACTTCAGCCAGCCCTTATGTCCATCTTTAACTCCACAGCATCAGTCATTGTATTCACTGTATTTCCTTAATGCCTGCCACTTGGTTTGCCCTTAGTAGCTAACAAAACCTGCCTCTCATAAGAACATGAGGAACTAAGGGAAGCTGCAAGAAACCATAAGACCTATATGTGGCACTCCCTGTATTAAACACATCCACCTATTTCCTACTGTCATCCTCATCTCTCCTGATGTTTCTCTCTTCCTGTACTGTCATGTGCATGGTAATAAATGGAAACAAATAAAGAGTGAACAAGAGCAAGCAAGACCAAAGCACTGTGATAGTTTACTGTATTGTGTTTCAGAATGACATGGGTCAGAAGGCGTGGGAGGTGAGCGTTATACGGGGCCACCTTGCCTGTGCTGAATACCTCTGTGTCCATGAGTCTGGGCTTGCTCTGGCCACTGATCTCACGCAGCGGGAGGCTGAACTAGAGGCTGCCATGGCCGACAACCATGACCTTAGAGTTAATTTCAAGTATGTCATTGCTAATTCTAGATAACCTCTTGAAATAGCTTCTTATTGCATCATAGTTTATGTGTGTGTGTGTGTGTGTGTGTGTGTGTGTGTTCTTGTTTTTTTTCAGAGATTCAAAATTAACATGTTTTACACTAATAACACTGAGTTTTAATCTTTCAGGTTTTAAAGTTCAGTGGTATGTTATTTAGCCTTATTTTTGGGTTTTAGAGATTCATAATTAAGGCAAAATTAATTAAGGGTTTTTCTGTTTTATTATATGTTGGGTTTTATTGTTAGACTGCAACTTTGTTTCTGCAATTATTCTCAAAGTTGCATTTCTATGATATTATATTAAGATATTTAAATTCACTGTAATTCTAAAAGCTGTGGTCAGTAAACACCTATCTATCTATTTATCTATGTGTGTGTGTGTGTGTGTGTGTGTGTGTGTGTGTGTGTGTGTGTGTGTGTGTGTGTGCGTGCATGTTTCCATTGTGCTGACTTGGGTGGCCTGGCAGGGAGGTGCTGGGTGTGGCACGCCGGCTGGTCAAGGAGCGGGAGGAGGTGGTGCGGGAACTGTCTCGCCTGCACGACCACATGGTGGAGGCTCATGACACCATTCTGGCACTGCGAGTCTTAGCTGAGGAGAACAATGCGCTGAGGGACCGTGTCAATGGTGTCAGGCAGTCCACTCATGCAAGGTGAGCTGTGCCTGCCAACCACACTCTCTGCATGTCAGTCTGTGTACCATATTTTGAAACACTTCTGCATCACACCCTGACTACTTTCATAGGGCTATAGTTGAAGTGAAAGGTTTTTAAGGGTGTTTTTGTGGTTCTAGTGGTAGATTATCAAGATTTCCAGATTATTAAGAGGAGAAATACTCCTGAGGATTGAGCAAATCATCTCTCTGGCTTTTGAAAATAGTCATGGTGAGAGAGCAGTGTTTTAGAAAACAGGCCAATCTAAGGTTTATTTATCAGCCACATGGTGTTCATCATTGCTCCTCTTTCATTAAAATGATGGTCCTGCTCAGTGGCCTTGGCTGCCCCCACATGGTAGTGCCTCAGTTATTTATACTGTTACCAAGGAAAGAATCAGAAACCCATTTACACTATCTCATTTTCTGTAATGTTACATTTCCCTTTTTTTCCAAATTTCCATTAACATTGTTAACTTGCTAATGTCTTGCATTTATATTCTTTCCCATCCCATGCTATATTAAGAATTTTTAATGCATTACCATGCTTTATCTTCTTTTAGTTACAGTTACTATATCTCCCTTATTTTGTGAATATTATATAGTGGACCATTTTCAAGCCCTTGTCAAAATGAAGCATATTTTGCATGAAGAGACATTGAAGCCTGCTGCTTATTCATGTAGATATACCATTAAGAGATGTACAGATGTGTAACTGTTGTGGCGGTGGTGGTACAGGGAGCAGGTGGAATCAGTCATTGAGTACGTGAACGGTCTGCATGAGCGGTGGCAGGTGGCCCAGAAGACCTGGTTTGGGTCTTCCCTGGTAGACATGGAGCACCGCCTGCTGCTTGTGGAGGAGGCTTGGAAGAAGCTCCGCCACCGCAGTCACCGAACTGTTGCTACCACCCACCACCCCCTCGATGTGTTCAGGTGAGACAGTGTGGCCAGTCACTTTTTATTGATTTTAACCTTAGTGTACCAGACATGAGCAAGCAGAAGTTATATTGCAGTGATGGAAGAATTTAATTATTCAAACTAGACTCAAAAATCAGAACACTTATGCTAATTTCATTGTGATATGGAGCTTCATATAAAACTTTATTTTGGATTATTGTGCCAATATTGTTTCCAGGGCAAAGCTGTGTTCAGTGAGGGCCCAGGGTGGGGACTGTCGCCTCGGGGACTTGCCTTCCCTCTGTTCTTCGGAGGAATCCCTTGTTTCCCTGTTTCCCTTCAGTGAAGAGGAGGACGTGTATGAAGGTGTAGAGGACTACGGCTGTCATGGTTCACCTGCTCGAGCTGCCACTCTCACTTCTACTCCTGTCCGCCATGCTGGCACTTCAGGCAGCGTTGGCGGCAACATTCATGTGCGGGCAGAGACCCTGCCGCCACGCCTCGATGCTCTCTCGCCACGTGTCAGCCGCTCAGACACTCTTCATGACACCGACTACCTCACACACAGTGAAGCTGCCCTGGCAGATGACCAAATTGCTGCTGGTGAGTACAATCAGCCAAGCACAGTCTCCACAAGGAACACTTCCTCCAAGAGCAAAGAGAGTCCTGCTCGCCCTTACTGGTCTGACACTAGTCTTGGTCCTGGCCTGGGACTGATCACGGAGCAGCTTGGCAGCGGGTCTCCTGGTGGGGAGCGGCTTGGCCGGGAGGAGGTGAGTGCTCGCTTACGAGAACTGGCTCTCACGTCTGAGAGCGGCTCCTGCTCTGTCCTGGAGGTGATTGAGCCATCCACAGATGAGAGTGACGCTCAGCCTGAAGAAGAACATGGGCGTTCTGACCTGCAGCCAGGGTCCCTGGGGGCAGTCCCTCCCAGGGCTAGTGAGGAAAGCAGCAGTGGTGAGATCCAGGGCGTGCGCCCCTCTTCTGACCGACGGCTGAAGCGATGCCCACGCCCTCGCCACGAAGAGAACGAGAACGGCAGCCGCAGTGGAGGGGAGGTTGCCACAACATCCAGTGAGAGTGGTGCTGACCATCCACCACACACACCCCACCACACTTCATCTTCAGAAATCAAGCACTTTTTAGTGAGTGAGACATCCCCGGGTGCCGCTGCGGCGGATGTCTCAGATCTTTGTGGACAGCGGCACATGGGTGACGGGGAGGGCCTGGAGGTGACCACCAAAGACTCGCCTGGAGCTGTCACTTCTGTTTACAAGCGGAAAGGATTCCTTCACAAGTTCTCCATCAAGCCACGGTGGCCCTCCAAGCGCAAAGTGAAGACAGTCCGGAAAGTGCCAGAACTCAGCGCTAGGGACTTCCAAGAGACTTACGGCAGTGTGCGGGAGTCATCCCTCTCCTTGGGTGACACTGATGCCCACACCACTACTGAATCCAACACTTCCTCTAGTCAAGAGTACAGCAATTCATCTGAGGAGTCATCCATTGGCAAGCCCACCACTTCTACCACCACCACCTCCTCCTCCACCATCACTGCCCGTGCCTCAGACCTTCCCGAGGCAGAGGCAGCACGCCACAGGACGCGGAGTGGTACCTCGGCCACTGACAAGCACCCGGAGACTGTTGTCCCCACCAATGCAAGCAGTAGTGTGAGCACGGGAGGCACAGGGGGCTCATCCAGCCCGCCTCTTGTGCCCACCCGCCGGAAGTTGCTGCCGGAGGAGGCACCACCCCCACCAGCACCATCATCACCACCTCCAGCACCACCAGAGTCAGAGCTAGAGTGTCTGGAGGAGAGTCTGGCACCAGTCCCAGAGGAGACCACACTAAAGCCTGGAGGGGAAGCACGCAGTCTGGCTGCCTCTGAAGATTCTGGCATTGTAGCAAGACCGGCATCAAGCGCCTCAAAATCTGATTCAGTGTCTCGCCCTGAATCATCCTCCTCTTCCTTCCAACCTTTCAAGAGTGAGTTTCCCTTACAAAAAGGATTTTCACTGACTCAAGATCTGCTTCCCACCCCAGACTCTAGCACAGCTGGCAGGATGTCACCAGCTCCCAGTGAAGTCAGCAAGACAGAGTCAGCACTGTCCCCTCCCTCTCATGCATCAGATGTGAGCAAGAGTGAGTCGACCCGGCAGCTGAGCCTGGGGAAAGGCAGTGTTGGGGGCAGCAACAGTGTGAGCAGCAAGGAAGGCTCTGCATCCTCCTCATCAGACTACTCCTTGACACTGCTGCCACTCAAGAAGCAGATCAATGTGAAAACTGCAGCCATTATTGACATCTCATGTGAGCAGAAAACCAAGAAAGCTGATGCAAGCCCCATCCTCATGTCCTCTACCAGGGTAAGACATGCATGCACCTGTATGTAAGCACGGCCAGTGTGATTCTAAATCAAGGGTAATCCACTTTGTTTCAGTCCTCTCCTCTTCTTTACTTCCATGGAGAATACCAACGGAGGCAATGCTTCCTATTTGTTCAGGGACAACCTTTAATGGGACTAATGTAGATACATTATTCTCTCTAACAGTCCCAAATCTCTTTCTCTCAGTTTAAAAGATTAATGTCAGTGTGTTAGTTTCCACGATTTTCAGGAGAGGAAGGAGCTGCTTGTGCCCCACTGACGGGTCTTGTTTTTTCAGGGAGACTCGGGTTGCTCTAAGAAGGAGGAAAAACCGTGGTATGAACTGTCTGATGAAGAATCTGACATTCTGTTGCCGGATCGCCTCACCACCAAGGTTATCCCTAGGCATTCCTCTTCTGAGGATGAGACTGAGATCTGCTGACAGAATCACTGTACTACCTGCATGTTTTTTCAAGGACTGTAGTGAATTGCCACTCATATCCAAAGTGGCCATACTGTGTATATATATATATATATATATATATATATATATATATATATATATATATATATATATATATATATATATATATATATATATATATATATATATATATATATATATATATATAATATACACAATGCTGATTACTGTTGAAACCAACACCACAGACTGTGCCCACTAGTGGGAGAGTGGAGTGCTCATGAGATGGTATACTGTGTTCTCTCATGTGTCCAGATGAGAATGACAGTGACTGATTTGGACATATACTGCCACATACTGACAGCCTTTCTTATATAGAAAGTTATATTAGTTTTTTTTATTGTATATGATGGTCTGAAAGTAGTGGAGTCAGGTTTCCAAGTGTGTGATACAGTTGTTTTAGTGATTGAGAGTTGTGGCACCCCGGTGCACACCAGTACTGCATGTGCCAATCATGTGTTTGCAGTGTCCTTCAGATTGTGCCAAACAGGAGAGGATCAGAGTGATTTGCAGTGTTGTGCTGGACATGGACACCAGTGGGTGGCAAGCACATCTGAGTCTCTCCACGTGAATCCACCATAGTAGTGTTGCTGCCACTCACTACCTGCAACATTTGCTCAATTGGTGTTGCCCCGCGCCACTCTCCTGACACGGTGCTGCTGGCCACCTTGTCAGAATGAGACGCGAGTTCCTCCACCTTCCATCTCATTACCCGTGTGCTGCCCCACACACCACCCTCACACCCATGCTCCTTGCTCCTTGCTTCCATGCATCACCTTCCACACCAGCCCTCACCAGTGCTCCCCAGCCATATGCTGCTCCACACACTACCCTCACACCCATGCTCCTTGCTACTTCCCTCCATGCATCATCTCCCATACCAGCTATACAATTATTTCCCTTCATTGTGGAAGCATTTAAACAGTCTCCTGTGCCTTCCAGTCATAAACACTTCTCCATACAGTTCCCATCTCATGTCCCAACCCCATGTCTTCCTTCTTCCTATGCTCCTCACCCAGCTATCATGCCCTCAACACTGACCCCCAGTGTGTTTGTATCGCCCTTTAGTCATCATACATTATCACTGCTGCATATACTCTCCAAGTATGTATCTCCATCCACCTCCTGCATTTCTGCCCACATATAACATTACATTACTCCAAATTATGTTTTCCATGCATGTAAAAATCCCCTTATCATCTCACACTTGTATTCTGTGTTCATGTATAATCCCCAACATTACCCCAATCTCCTATATTCCCTATCCATGTATAGTCCCCCACACTACCCACACCTGTATTCCTTATCTATGTAGAACCCCCTCCACATTCCTCATCCATGTATAACCCACCAACATTACTCCAACTTCCTATGTTTTCATTACTTCAAGTCACTCAGGGATGCCCTCACTGGCCCTCCCCCCAACCCGCCCTCTGCCTCGAGCTCCAGGAGGCAGCACTGTGCTCACCTCCTCACAGGATCACAGACTGTGCTACACAAGCTTGATTTTGTTCAGTCAGAAATTCACAGACAAACCATAATCATATTGGTTTCTTGTTTTGGACTTGCAGTTTAATCATTCTAATGACCAGGAGTACAAGGGCCCCAGAAATTTATCGTGGTCTACACATTTGAGGCGCCGTCCTTGTGTTCTCCTGGTCAGGGATTTGATGGAGTGCCCAAGTGGAGCATGACACAGTAATGCAGTCATGGGGTGTTTATTGCAGTGGCACAGTGTTGGCAGTGATGATGCTGTGTGCCAGTGTTGATACTTTATGTTATAACAGTGTCTGCTGCTTCCTCACCATCCTTGGGTACCACAGCCGACAACTGATGGACTGTGTTTTTAAAGGAAGAAAATAAACAAGCAAAGAAGACAGTAACCTGAGATATTTCCATGAATTTGAAGGTTGTGGTTCTTGGCTGCAAGCTGTGAGTCATGCACAGCTCAAGGGTTGAAGGCCTTCCTGGTGGGCGGGTGGGGTGGCGGGGCACACCTCCGCTCCACACAGTGTGAATGACTTAAGTGGTATTGTACATAATATTAAATTGTAATTTATTTGTAACATTTGTGCCATACATGTGGGACATTTATTATTGTAATTAAGTGCAATGGTCAATATATCTACATATATACTATGCTTTTTTTCACAGTATACATATAGATACTCGAGTGTTTAAGAACAACTTTTGTTGTGAGCAAAATGTGTACATACCAACACTGGCTGGACTGCTGGCCACCTGTACAGCAAGAAGACTTGTTGGATTGTTGTTTACATTGTAGCCCTGCAGACTTTGCTCAAGTGATGGCTGACGCTATAAAGATTCCCCTAAAACAATAACTTTCTTGTGCCTTTCAGAGGCTTGGTGCTAATTTACCTTTTTAATGTATATTTGTTAGTGATCCAGTACCAGTGTGCTGCTTTGAAGGGGAAATTTCCTGTATCATAAATACTTCCAAGCATTAAGCTACACTGACATGGGAAAGTTGTTACCCAGCACTTGAGTGTCAACATTGAATTATGAGTTTAGCTTAAGGCTGTTGTCAGACCAAGTTCCTAAGTGTTGGTTGAGTGAAGCTGAAACAGCACGTTGCAAGCAGCTCACAGGTGCCACTGCCAACAGCGAGTCCTGAAGCTGTGGCAGCAGGAGTGCCGTTGTGCTATGGCTGAGTGGCCTCGCAGGGGTGGAGGCAGAGGCCCGGGCTCACCTCTCCCTCCCTGCCTCCCAAATCACTCACTCACCGACTGCTTAAGACACGCGGTTGAACACTTTACCATTTTTATATAAGTCTACCTCACGCCCCCACTACCGTGTCGCCAGGAGTCTGTGTTTTGTAGTGTCATAGCGCGCTAGGGGGAAGCTTGGCTGGCGGCAACTGTCAGGTGGTGGAGATGCCTGGACCTGAAGTGCCCCACCACAATCATTTTGCTGCCTGTGCTACATGTCACATTCAGCTCACCTAAAATCATTTCTCTCAATAGTACCAGTATTATTATTGCACAGTAGAGAACCCATTGCTGCCAGCCATGCTGCCCAAACAGATAACAAATACTCAATGGAGAAGGCTGAAGAACCAGTGTATGCTCCTCCTTCTGTTGGTTTCCTCATGGCTGAAGCAAATTTATGATTAATGTGTCCAGTGCATGGTGTTCTCATTGTTGAACGATCTTTTTTTATTTTAATTTTCTTTTCTTTAAGGAAACATTGAAGTCTCCAACTCCACCGACTTACGGGTTAATTTTTCACATAACTGCAAATTTGTTTATAATATAATACTTAGGTAAATTACAATATTGTTAATTGTTAAATAAATATTGCATCATCCCTCAGTACGTGTTGTTGTGCGCTTGGCAGCTCCACCCCACCCACTGGTGTTTCCAGGTGGGGAGGGGAGGCCTTGTCCACTGTCCAGTACAAGTTGACATGTCCATTTTCAAGCATGAATAAACTAATAAATGGATAGCACAGCTCATATTTGTAGACACAGTACACAGGGACACCTTTGAAGGAAAGAGTGACAGTGCAGGTCCTTCCTGATTAGAAAATGCCAGATTTACAACCAGAAAGTGCATGATTGATAAAACATGTTGCAGTGCTGGAGGTGAGACAACCATCATTACACTGACAGATGCATAGGTGTCGTAAGATGTGAGTGTCTTACTGAGGTATACTCATACACTTCTCTTCATTAATGTGATTTATTAGGAATGGAAATAGGGATGTCACAAATATGCAGAGTTCCCACCTGTGAACTGTAATGTTAAGATGGTAAGGCAACACTTGAGTCAACTTCCCCAAGGCTTACAAGAAAGAGAGGAAAAAAAAAAAACAAATAAATAAACTTGGAATGTGTAGCAAGATGGAATATGGTATACAAATGTTGAATCTGACAGGACTTGTTAGTTGTTGAAGGTGATAGGACCAATTCAACAGCTAAATTTGCAGTTTCACCCAATATACCCAATCTCTACCCACACCCCCCAACCCTTCCAGCAAGCTTGGGGGCTTGTGGAGAAGCGGGTTTTTTTTTTTTTTTTTTTTTTTTTTTTGGGAGGGGGGGAGGGAACATACGAGTGATATAGACTTTGAAAATGTAGGGAAATTTCCCTAGAAGTCAAGGAAATTTCCTAAATGTAGAAAACCAAAAACCTATTATAACCAGGGGGCTGTGCCCCCCTTGAACCCCCAACATTAGTATATTCGAACACAACCAGAAAGCTAAGGTAACCTTACCTAACCTATCCTAACTTCAGCATTGATAACAAACACACGAACACACTCACTATCCTTTCAATGACTGGAAACAGGATCCCAGCTAAAAACTGAGGTAAATCTTCGAAATTCCGTCCCGACCTTATTATTAGTTTGCGACAAGGTAATATGGAGTTGGAAATGCTCCTAGCAGTGTGATCTGGACCGTGAGACACTTCATACTTACGTGCGGTTTATTGGGGGAAACTGCAATTATACCATTCAACAGGCCAGGAAGATGAGAAAACAAGATTACACCACAAAATATACTGGTAGAAATCGGCAGTGATTGGCATACAGTTGTGCGAGACTATTAGGCCTATGGAATAACAGACTGAATCCCACACAAATTTCACTATTGGCCTATCATTATTTGAATGTCTCTATTTCTGTATTTGGAGGCTTACACAAATGCTCTTACTAGTCGAAAGCAGCGCTGCCCTTCAAGAGCACTTCAACTAGGGGCAGCGCCTGAAAAATGAAGGTTAGGGGAGATCTGTTGCCCAGAACCTCGGTGGTACCCGTCATGTCCGCTAGGGCGAAGAGCACCTGCCCAGCCACCAGGAACCACGAGGCCAACGCTGTGGACATGACTACTTTGACGGCGACGACTGCCAGCACCTCCAGGAACTTGACCCTTGCATCATCGAAGGGGCGAGGCCACTCTTGCTCCTGCATCATCAGCCTGTCGGTCACACTTTGCCACTTTATCGCTGCCAATCTCCCACCATCACCACACATGCATAGCTGACCACCGTTGTAGCAAAGAATGATCACGTATTACATTGGATTAGTTATGCCAAAAACGTTAATGGGACACGAAACAATGCAAAAATTAAACGAGAAATCCTGGACACACCTCTGCTGTTTCGGCAGGAGCGGCGCGTGTATCGCCTCACCCAACTGGTACGGGTCCTGATGTGGCTGCAAGTTCGAGAGCTCAGCACTGTAAGGGTCACTCATCTTCGCTTTTAATTTTCTCTTTGATATTACTGGTATCTCAAATTTGTAGGGGAAGGTCAGAGCATTGTGTGTATTGTGTGAAAAGAAAGCTTCGTCAAATACGTCCTGGGTATTACGGGCACCAGACCAGGTGTGTGGGGCGTGGAAATGAGCCCTGCATGCACTGCGGCTTGGGAGTGCCAGGAGCAGTACCAGGAGCAGTGCCTCCACCACCACTGCGCCACACGCTGACTGCTGCATGATGCGCGCCGCTCCACGGGAAGACTCGCTGTGACTGATAGTGAGTAGTGGGGACTTCCTCCATACAGACTCACCTACATTTTTTTTTTTTTTCCTAGCCACAGTTGCAAGTCTCCCTAACTGTTCATGACCACAATACGAGCATGGTGCAAGTTATGTTCTAACGGAACTTCGTGTGCGGTCATTCCGGGAAAGCGCCTCGCGCAGCCTCGCGGACCCATAGGCTACGTACTATATAGGTCACGAGCTTACAGCCAAGCTCCTTAATTGCTGTTCACGCTGTGTATATCATGCACCGGCTGCTTGGGGGTGATAGTGGTTGTAATTCGGTGACTTCCGTAACATAATGTGGGCTCCTAGACTGATGAGGGCACATACTTATCTGTTCCTCACCCACATAAACCAAACCATTTCTATCTATTACTGTGGCATTGATTTGGCGTGACAATGGTGGAAATTCGGTGACTTCTTTAGTAACAAAATGTGGGTTCCCTGATTATGATGCGAACACATACCTCTTTTTCACACAAAGAAACCTTTTCTTCCTCAACAGTGGCATTTACTTCGTGATACACAGGTACGGAAGGAAAAAAAAAGAATGAAAATAATTATCACTGGTATAGTAATCGGTTTTAAAGATAACACGGTGATACGGTCTGGGCTTAGACTTATTAAAACTACCACAGAATAAAAAAAGAAATAAATAAATTATATATATATATATATATATATATATATATATATATATATATATATATATATATATATATATATATATATATATATATATATATATATATATATATATATATATATTCGTCTGCTGCCAATGCTTAGCTCAGAGTCACATACCTGTACTTTGCTTGGAAGTTCCACACTTAACACAGTCCAGAGGAATGGAGTAACCTACAGGTTTATGGAAAAAAAAAACTTCTTCCTGAGGTTTCCTTAGTATGTAGTCTAGTTACTTAAAAAACACTGGCGAAGTTTAAAATTGATTGTATTTACTCCCCTATTCACTATTATCCCTTTCTCACTCGTGTCTCTTTTCAGGGTGATCCTTAATATGTAATTATTTTCCCGTGCGTCTTTGGCATCTGCCCGTCCCCCACCAAGAGCTATGTTTTTAAAGTCACGTCACGGCGCGCTGCACAGCGTGAACTATAGCGGAAACCACGGAGCGTATAAAGGCCCGGACACACTAGTCCTCGAACATTGCCCGGAACACTGGTCTGAATATGTTACGAACATAATCAGAAACTTATTCCTGAGCATGCTACGAACATGCTCGGAGAAATAACTGATGACTGTGTTCGAGGCAAATGCTCGAACGTGTTCGAAGCTGACATACAGTACAGTCAATTGGCCTTTCTTCGTACATTTTATTGCCCTTAGCCAGTGTTCCTCTTACATAAGAAAAAAAAAAAAACAACTCCCACCCCGATATACTATATATTCAGGTAACATTTATGGTAATGTTACCCAAAGATAATGAAGCAGTGGTGTTCGTGGTGGGTACTGATCGAGGGAACTCTGGGCCAAGGATAGTCTTTTATGAATGGAAGACCCAAAATTAAATAATGATATGGATAAAAACTTTTTAACGATGGCAAACGACAGGTGCTGGCGAAGGCTGAGTCTGGCAGTCACATGAAGAGCGCCATCCGCGTCAGGACCACGCGTTCATGACTACCATCACTGCTGCCTAGGTCGTCTGCTGTCACTACTTGAGGGAAAGGAATGACTGTGACGTTTTCATGCTTCTCTGACCCTGCATGAGAGTGCCATCCACCTCTTTCTGCTAGAACACTCTACAACATCATTAATTTTCTACTTCTTTGCTACCTTCCCGTCCTCTTCTTTACTCTCCCCAGCCTCCCTTTCCGTCCAGTCCTTTTTTCTCCTTTCCCGTCCTCTGCTTTCTCCGTCCTTCCCAGCCTCCTCTCCATCCTTTAAACCCTTAAACTCTCTTCCCAGTGGCCTCTGTTTACCTTTCCTCTCTTCCCTGTAATTACCAGGCAGCTCGTCAAATACTCTTTGTCTAGACAAGAACGCCTAATAATTTCACAGCCTTAATGGAAAGCAAAGGAAAGATCGCCCTTTCTTGACGCTCGACTCGACTCTAATGAAGCTGGATGAACGAAACAACACTTCCTCCCTTATTGTCATTGTTATTATTACTTTTCGTCATTTTTATAACTGAATGACAAACTGATATGTGAAATATCTTAGGTATAAAACACGCTTGTGTAGTAATATTATGGTCGCTCGCTATACGTAATTACATACATACATACATACATACATACCAACCTTATGAGCTAGTTTGACGGCCTTCTTAAGTTCATGTGTGTGTGTGTGTGTGTGTGTGATTTCTATATCTACAAATGAGAGATGTTCTGTCTCACACCAACACTGAAGATTATTTTCACGGTCTTTGTAAACGTTTGAACCTAAATAATAATAATGATAATAATAATAATAATGATAATAATAATAATAATAATAATAATAATAACATAATAACATTCACAATGTTATTATTATTATTATTATTATTATTATTATTATTATTATTATGATTATCATTGTTGTTGTTGTTGTTGTTGTTGTTGTTGTCAATACGTAAGTGATGGTGCCGTCATTGTTTTCCTTGTCATCTTAAACACGACTTGGCTCACCAAACAGCGCTACTAGTGACACCCACCGGGCATCCCAACACGCTCACGGTGCCGCTAAGATACATTAGTCCGGTGGTGGCGGGCGCCTGGTGTGCACCGCAGTCGCTCGCACCTCATACATACATCGTCTTGTCACTGTCTTTAAAAGGGAGGCCACAGCTGTGTTCCGCATGGCGAATATGTGTTTTACAGTACGAACAGTGTCGCTTACAAAGAATAGCTTACATATTGCTTAAAAATCATCGGACTGCTTGGACTAGATAAGAAAATAGCAGCGGCCTGAGTGGTGGAGTTCCTTGTGGCGGCAGCCTTCGTTCCCTCCCAGCAGCGGAGCGCCACGCTGGTATGTGTGGGCAGCACCACGAGACACCCACGGCACGACACTCGCACTGGAGCATCAGCCGGCCTACCGAACCATTGTCAAGGACGTGTCACGGGGTTTTGGGGATTTCAGCGACGTCAGCCTCCCCGCGTGCTGCCTCCGCCACCACCATCACCCAAGAGGTTCTCGCGGGAACCTCGACAGCTTCCCAGTGCGTGGCAGACTGCCTGGTCTGATCCAGGATTCAAAAACTACATTGGAAGCTCTGTAGGAGGGAGGAGGAGACAGGTGTGGTGTAGCGAGGCGAACTCACACCCACGTCTCTTCCTCCTCTCTAGGCTGGGCGGGGCACTTCCTGGGAGGGTCCTGATCTCATACCTCAGAGGACACCTTGGTTGGGGGGCGGGTGAGGGTGGTGGAGCGCTGGCCGCCGCGACGCTCGAACACTGCCATCTGACGGGCCTCGCGCGGCAGGGAGCGGGTGTAGTCCCCCTTGAAGGAACTATATTCCGGTAGGCGTGGGGGCTCCACCTTGCTAAGCCGCCCCGTGCCTCCCGACCTGCCGCTCGTGGTGGTGGTGGTGGTGGTGGCGGTGGTGTTGGTGATCACGGGCGGCAGGGGCGGCTCAAGAGGTGACGGAGACGAAGAAGAGGAGCTGAGAGGGGGAGGAGGAACCACCGGTGGTAGAGGTGCGCGGGGAGCCTCAATGATGACGCGAGACGGCTCCCCCAACCAACTCCGCCCGCCTTGCATCTGTTGTTGTTGCTGCTGTTGTTGCTGTTGCTGTTGTTGTTGTTGTTGCTGTTGCTGTTGTTGTTGCTGCTGCTGCTGCTGTTGCTGCTGTTGCTGCTGCTGTTGCTGCTGCTGGTGCTGTTCTTGCTGGGCTTCTTGCTGCTGTCGGTGCTGCGGCTGAGGAAGCGGCGCCTGCTGGTGTTCCTTCTGGGAGTGCTGCAGCTGCTGGGCGTCGTCGCTGAGAACAGTGGCACGCGAGGAGCGTCGCGAGGCTGGGTGGGCGGCCAGGGACGGCGGAGGCTCGTCCTGGGGCCGCGTCAGATCCACAATAGAAGAACACTGATGGAGGGAAGGGGTGGCGGCTGCGTGTGCGGGGCGCGGGGCATGGCGGCGGGAGTCACAGGTGAGGTAGGTTCTGATGGTGTCTGACGTGAAGGAGCGCTGCCCCAAGCACCCTTCGCTGCGACACCTGAGTAGCGGTCGCGCCAGGCTCTCCTCGGTGCTGCTCGTTCTCGTCCTCAGCAGGGGCGCGTGTCGCCCAAGATGGGCGTGCCCCGTGAGGAGGGCAGCTAACATTGCAGACACGCCCGCCCCGCCTGCTGCCATCAGGGACCAGCCGTACGTGTAGGCGTACATGGCAGACCAGCTCGTGCGTCGACCAGAGGCCACACCGTACTCCTCAGACACCACGGACACGAACCACACCACGCCCACGCCCACACTCAAGCCTGGCGGGAAGGACAGTGTGTTGAGGACAGCGTAAAGCTCAACATTACGCCCTGCTAAAGACAGGATGTCCTAAAAAATTATGATGTTTGCCCACCTGCCAAGGAATAGAGGAGAGCAGCCAGGAAGGCGACGTGCGGGTAGCAGCAGCGGCCCACCACCGCCAGAAGGCAGCCGGCCCCCAGCAGCCCGCACGCTCCCACCAGAAACAATGTCGATAGTCTGAGGATGGAAGATTTTATCTATATTGTAAAAGAATGTACACAACTCGAGAGTTCATCTTGGATGAGGAATGGGGGAAGAGATGGGCCTCATCCGCATGCGGTCTTTTGACAATAGCTGAGCGGGCGAGCAGGGACAGGGTAGGGGGCTAAAGCAATACTGTTCATACGTAAGGTGTATGTGGCTGCAGGGAATTACAGTGTGTGAGAGAGTGTGTCTAGTGGCATCACATGTAGGAAGGAGACCTCACCTCATCCTAGCCAGGACGGTCTGCATGAGGGGGGCAGGGGCAGGCAGCTTGAGGTCTTTATGGGTCACTGGTTGCCATCCGTAGCTCACGCTGCTGCACTCAGGTGACGCTACCTCTGGAAAAACAACAGAGGCAATTGGTATCCATTTAAGCAGTCATTAATCTACCTACGTACTAGCATACAACATACTACGTACTGTCCTGTGTACCACTCATCTTGCGTTTATGAAAGACCAGAACCAGGGAGGTACTAACTGACATGGAGCCGCGAGGTGTTGATGTGCGGGCAGGCCGTCCAGAGGCCCAGCCTGAAGGTGACGATGGTCAGGACGGGGCGGTGCTCGCCACGCTGCTGCTGCTGGTGCTGTTGCTGCAGGTCCCGCCCATCGCCTGATACGCCACGCCCCTGCCAGGCCTCCTGTACCTCCTGTGCGGGCGGCTCCTCTCCCAGCATCATGGGCTCCCTCACTAACGCCCACTGCGGGGACAGCAGGGCGGCCACTAGGGCTCCGAGGGCTGCGATGCCCGCCCACACTCCAACTACCCCTGCTACCCATGTCGCCACCCTCCCGCCCACCTTCTCCCCCTGCATGGCCGCCCTCACCACCACAGAGACTCACGGCCGCCAGCCATGGCTCCACGCCTTGCCCTCCTCCGGGACCACCTGGGGGCACTGCAGCGAGGCGAGTTGCGGCGCGAACTGCCACTCGCTGCTGCCACTTGCCGCTGATGATGTGGCCGCCCCCTCACTCAGCAGCCCAAGCCCTCCCCCATGGCGCAGGGCGGAGAGGCGGCGAGGCGGCGAGACGCTGACCTGGCAGCAGTGCGGCGCTGTCTTTCCTGGTGTCGCTGGTGCCTGAGGGAGACACGAGCGTAATAGCAGGCTGACATTTTCTTTTGAAGCCAGACTGCTTGTGTTACCGTGGGAACACAAGCGAGGCTTAAAGGAAGAAGATATAAGAAGTCTGCTCCTCATAAGCTCTGCCTGACCCGTCCTCCCTCCAGCCACCGCAGAGTGAGGCAGCGTGGCTTGAGAAGGGGAGATCAAAACAAGATGAAATGTATGTAGAAAATTATGGATAAAGCAAGCACAGGTAGGGAGATAGGAAGAAGAAATAAGGATGAATGACGAAAGGGAAGAATAACAAGCTATGAAGGAGAGAGAGAGGGACAGAGGGAGGCGTGGGGTGTCAGCTTTAAGAGGGAACTAGGGGAGCGCCTCTCGTCAACTGCCTGACACTTGACGGCTTACACGTCCGGGGGAGAAGGGAGAGGAAAGGGAAGGGAGGGAAGGAAGATAAGGGAAGGGGAGGGGGAAGAGAAGGAGAAGGGGAAGGGGAGGGACGGGGAGGTGCGGAAAGAAAGTCTCAGAAGAAAGCTGGTGGGGAGTGAGCAGAACAGAACTTACTGAAAGAGTAATTCTGATTAAGGTTCACCTGTCAGTATTTCAAAATGTTTAGGCCATCTCTCTCTCTCTCTCTCTCTCTCTCTCTCTCTCTCTCTCTCTCTCTCTCTCTCTCTCTCTCTCTCTCTCTCTCTCTCTCTCCAAATATGCACTCTCTTACGTTTATCAACGAAAGAGAGAGAGAGAGAGAGAGAGAGAGAGAGAGGTTGGGAAGTGTTATTATCATTATCATTATTATTCATATTATCATTATTATCATTATAATAATAATAATAATAATAATAATAATAATAATAATAATAATAATAATAATAATAATGATAACTATTATTATTATCATATTATAATGCTTAAGCATAATTTATAAGAAACTCTACGGATCAACATACCCACACATCACTTACTCATCTGTCCCCATCTCGTTAGCAATCTGAACTAATCCCTTATCCAAATTAGAACGAAAGTAAGACGCTCTTCTTCACATTTCTAGCACACCATAAGTAAGCAGCGGTGCATGAGATGGTGAGTCTTGGCCCGTAGACTTCAACAACAAAAAAGTTTGGCGCACAAGACAACACAACACAACACGATGCGTATTTACGAATAAAAGAAAATTAAAACGGTGATTGATCGGGAATGTCAGAAAATAGCAGATGAAAAACCTTATCCATGAATCTAGTATACCATTACCACATTGGATATAAAGAAAGGAGTGTAAGTGTTAATAAGAGCAGAGTTACATATGCTTGGCGGAGTGAGGCGGTTCGTGGCTCCGTTTGGCTTGTAGCATGATTCCTGCCGCCTTCGTTCCCTGCCGCCTGTCCCGTAGCAACAAAAGTTTTCAGTGCAGGAAGCAAGTGTTTCAAGCTTCACGTCGTGTTAACAGCAGAGAGAGAGAGAGAGAGAGAGAGAGAGAGAGAGAGAGAGAGAGAGAGAGAGAGAGAGAGAGAGAGAGAGAGAGAGAGAGAGAGAGAGAGAGAGAGAGAGAGAGAGAGAGAGAGAGAGAGAGAGAGAGAGAGAGAGAGAGAGAGAGAGAGAGAGAGAGAGAGAGAGAGAGTCAGGGTGTCAGTATCTAAGAGGATCAGAATGTGTACCCTTGAAGTTTGCAGTATCAGTGGCGTCTGCCTCACACACACACACACACACACACACACACACACACACAGCATGCGAGAGGCCTTGTGACGGAAAACTAGCTAGCGAGACCTGGCAAGTCCTGGAGGCGGGGGTTTGCGGGGCCTAGCGGTGCCTAGATGAACGTATCGGGGCCTGGCGGGGCTGGTGCCGTCAATACCCCCAGCAGGAGAGGCCGCGACCAGGCTACCGTATCCCAGCAATGAAACAGTGAAGTAAGATCACTTAGCACCTTCCCTTCCCTTCCCTTCCATTCATTCCGTCTCCTCCTCTCCTCACGTATAAACCTTCCTCATTCTTTCTCTCTCTCTCTCTCTAAATCTTCCCTCTAAACCGCCCCTCTCCTTCCTCTCTCCCTCTCCTTCCTCTTTCCATTCCCTTCTCATTCATTTGTTTCGTCTCTTCCTCGCCTCACGTGTCTAAACCTTCCCTCTTCTTTCTCCCTCCTCCTTTCTCCGCCCTCTCGTCGTCTCCACAGCACCCAGGCCATTATTCACGCTGTGATTACCACCTCCATCACTACCACATCCACCACCACCATCATCATGACAGTCACTCCTGCTGCCGCCCCCGACGTCACAACCACCACCACAAAAACATTAACAGGAAAAAATCAGGGTATACTACAACAAATACTACTTATATCACCACCATTATAACTATCCCACCACCGCCACCACCACCACCACCACTACCGCAACGACAACAACAGGAAAAATTAGGGGATACTACAGCAAACACTACCAATATCACCACTATTATAACTACCCCACCACCACCACCACCACCGCTTCAAACCTTTACGTATTCTCAAGCGTTCGTTCGTGTTATGATTTACGACGAAGAGTTTGAGGCCGACACTTGCTACACTGCGTGATTCTATTTAATTTCTTCTTTTCCTATTTTATTTCTCGGTTTCCGTTTTACTGAACATTTTGCGGGCACTCTTTAGCACTCCATGTCTTTGTCTGGCACTGAAACAGCCTTGCCAACGTTTCTTCTCCTCTAAATCACGTTTCTGGATATTGACGTTTAACTCCTCATGGTGAACGTGCAGCCTCATGCGTCCAGTCTGCTCCCAGTACCAGCGTCTTGTTCCTCTGCGTCAGCGTGTAGAGGCAGAGGATGAGCGGCGTGCGACCAGAGGGATGGAGGGAGGGAGGGAGGGATGGAAGGAAAGGGGAGGGTTACACTTCTCTTATTGTGTACGTGTATTACGAGTAACTTGTGTGTCTTGCTTGTCAGCCACCCCGTGCTCAACCCCCTCTCTCTCTCTCTCTCTCTCTCTCTCTCTCTCTCTCTCTCTCTCTCTCTCTGTGTGTGTGTGTGTGTGTGTGTGTGTGTGTGTGTGTGTGTGTGTGTGTGTTGCTTTCTTCCCTGCCAGCGCCTGAGGATGTGTGCCTGTGGGAGTGTGGCTGTACCTGCAGTGGCGCTGACCAGTGGGCGGTGGTGGCAGACCAGTGGCACAGGCTGCTAATGAAGGGGCGGCGGAGTGCCAGGACCAAGGGAGGACTGCGCAAACCTCCTCCCGCCACGACGCCGATTCGCTACTGACAACATCCTCCCGCTGCTGGTGGTCTAGACTCCCGCCTTCGATCCTTCCACCACCACCACCACCACCCTGCTGCTCGTCCCTCCCTACTATACGATGGTGGTGGCGGTGGTGGTGGTGGGCCGTGATTATGATGATGATGGTAGAGATGACAGTGAGATGCGAAATACATAGATAATGAATCAAGACTTTTTTTTTTTTTTCCTCTTTTCCATCCGTCCTTCTTTCTTTCCTCCTATCTCTGTTTGGTGGTGATGATGATAATGATGATGATAATGATGATGATGATGATGATGATGATGATAATGACAGTGAGATATAATACACACAAATAATGAATGAAAGCTCCTTTTTTTCACCCTCTTTTCCATCCAACCTTCCTCCTTTCCATTTGTATTTTCCTTAATTCCTCCATATTTCCGTAACCTCCTAGTCCTCCTTGTCATCCTTCTCCTCCTCCTTCTCTTCTTCGATCTCCTTTTCTATTTCATATTCATTTATCCCTATTTCCATACCCTCCTCCTCATCCTCCTTCTCCTCCTTCTCCTCGTCCTCGGCCTCTTCCTCCTCGCCAGTGTCGTTCTCCCCGGTCAAATGAAAACAACTTTTTTTATTTTCTTTTCCTTCTTTCCATCTCCATTTTCCTTCATTTCTCCAAACTTCTATTTCCTCCCATTCGTCCTCATCTTTCTCCTCCTCTTCCTCCTCCTTCTCCTTGACCTCTTCCCCCCCCAGCCGTTCTTGTCCCGCGCCCCCGTCAGGAGCCTCCCTCGCCCAGCAGTGCCTTCAAGAGTTCCACTGGTGGCGTAATTCCGTGTCAGCCGCACGTGAAGCCGTGGCGACTCATAAATTGGTTTAAATATATCTGAATCTGCGTCGGAACCGGAGGCTGGAGGAAGACTTAGAGAGAGAGAGAGAGAGAGAGAGAGAGAGAGAGAGAGAGAGAGTTTGACGGCTGTATTAATGCTCCCAGTCCTGCTCGCGTGCTGTTAAAAGAAAGACAGAACAAAAATCCACGGTTTCTTTACACAATCAAGTGAATTTAGGAGAAAATATTCAGGAGGACTTGAGGCAGGATGAAACAAATGGTCTGAAAGGGACTGCCGAGGAATGGTGACTGGGGGCGAGGGGCTAAGAAGGCAAGGAAGGGTCTAAGAGGCATGAGTGGGGCTGTGAAAGTTGGAGAGTAGGGAAAGGGTAAGAGCTACTGAGGATAAGCTGGGAAGGATAGGAGAAGGAAGAGGTATTACAAGAAAGGGGAATAAGCGACATGAATGAAAGATCTCGTGAACTTCGAAAAAGAGGAAAGTTGACTGAGAATAAGAGTGATAAAAACATAACAACTGAAAGACTGACAGATGGACGGCGAGAGAATGGAGAACAAAAAGAGATGCAGAGGGAGAGAAAGAGAGAGAGACGCGACAGGAGGAGCGAAAGATAAAAGACCTACATATCAACAGTCGATTTCTTCTCACCATTATTTATTATATATCAAGGAACTCGTCGGGAAGGCTCAGACGAAAGCCACGCCGTCACACCACCACCACACCACCACGCAACCACCTCTCCTGCCATCCTGCCACCCCAACGACCCCCTATCCCTGCATAGCCCTCCAAGCCCCGCTCCAACACCTGCGGCAGCCCTTCGAGGTAATTCCAGCACGGCAGAGTCACAGGGGCACGGCGATCTCAGACGTGTAAGGGCGGGATTCACACGTGATTCCGGGGGAGTTACGGTCTGAGAGGCGCGTGTGGGAAGTCCTTCGAAGGCGACATGTGGATCTGGTCTCTATTGATCCTTAAAACCCACGGATTCCTACGAGATGAAAAATAATGTCCCGCGTGAGATGTATATGTTCTGTGGCCAGACTTTTCCTTCCAACACACGCACGCACACACGCGTACACACACACGCGCACACACACACACACACGCGCACACACACACACACACACACACACACACACACACACACACACACACACACACACTCACTCTCTCTCTCTCTCTCTCTCTCTCTCTCTCTCCTCTCTCTCTCTCTCTCCTCTCCTCTCTCTCTCTCTCTCTCTCTCTCTCTCTCTCTCTCTCTCCCAGGGAAAGTGGGAATTCTCTATTGTTCTAGCAAGGTGGGGTGACTCATGTACCCTCCTCCTCCTCCTCCTCCTCCTCCTCCTCCTCCTCCTCCTTCTCCTCCTCCTCCTCTTCCTCCTCCTCCTCCTCCTTATAACCTCCTCTCCCGGGTTTTGTGAGGGAAATAAAGGGAGGGAGTATGTTCTGCGGGAAGCCATCTCTCCTCCTCTCCCTCCTCTCCCAACTCTTCCTCCTCCCATTCCATCTCTCCTCTCTCCTCCTCCTCCTATTTTTCTTTCCCGTTTCTTTTCCACCACCACCTCCTCCTCCTCCTCCTCCTCCTCCTCCTTCTCCTCCTCCTCGTTCGTCCTCGGGGAGAGACGCTACAAGGGAGAGTTTCAGCTTGAGGGGAGAGCACTGAGGGGAGAGGGCTGGCCAGTCCCCCTATCTCCCCTCCCCCTCCCTTCCTTAGAGACGCGGGGAAAGAGGAAGAGGGAAAGAAGGGGAAGAATAGCTGGTCTTTGAGCTTAATACGATACATTAGGGAAAAAGAGAGAGAGAGAGAGAGAGAGAGAGAGAGAGAGAGAGAGAGAGAGAGAGAGAGAGAGAGAGAGAGAGAGAGAGAGAGAGAGGGGATCTGGTAAGAGAGAGTAAAGACTAACGCTAGGACTGGAGCCAAGAGAGAGAGAGAGAGAGAGAGAGAGAGAGAGAGAGAGAGAGAGAGAGAGAGAGAGAGAGAGAGAGAGAGTACTAGGAAAAGGGTGTGATATATGAAGGTGGTGCTCAAGTTCTGGCTTTATGGAGATCAGTTAGAGAGAGAGAGAGAGAGAGAGAGAGAGAGAGAGAGAGAGAGAGAGAGAGAGAGAGAGAGAGAGAGAGAGAGAGAGAGAGAGAGAGAGAGAAACCCGAAGTCTCACACACAAAAACTACTCTCTCTCTCTCTCTCTCTCTCTCTCTCTCTCTCTCTCTCTCTCTCTCTCTCTCTCTCTCTCTCTCTCTCTCTCTCTCTCCTTTTAACTTATCTTCCATCAGCAGGTGCCATTACCTCTTCCTCTCTCCCTCGTACCTCCTTCCATTTCTCCTCCTCCTCCTCCTCCTCCTCCTACTCCCTTCCTTACCTCTCTCTCTCTCATTTCCTCTATGTCCCTCCTTCCTCTCTCCCCCTCTGTACTTACCTCCCGTCTCCCTCCCTCTCCCTCCACCCTTCTCCCTCCCTCTCCCTTCCTCTCCCTTCTGTCTCTCTTCCTTTATCGCGATCTTGGTAGGGCGGAGTCAAAACAATGCTTCTCCCACAGAGATAGTTTTAGGAGGAGGAGGAGGAGGAGGAGGAGGAGAAATATGTAGAAATATCATTATTGTTTCTTTTCATTTATTCAACTATTGTTCTTTCTTTGTTTTTTTCTATTATCCTTCTTTTTTCTTCATTCCTTCTTCTTCATCCTTCTTATTTTCCTTTTCCTCCTTCTCCTCCTTCTCCTTCTCTTACTCCTCCCACCTCCTTGTCTTCTTCTGTTTCTTTTTCATCATTATCGTAATCATCTTCATTCTTTTCATCATCATCATCACCACCATCATCATTTTTTTTTTCAATTTTCCCCTCTTCTCTTTTTTCTCTTTCTTCTTTCCCTTCTTCCTTTTTAATATTCCTTCTTCGTCTTCTTAATCGGATGGTTGCTTTTGTCTACTGATGTTGCAAGTTACTCTTTAAAATATCACTAGAATTATGGAAACACATTTGAAAACTATGGCAACCTACACTGGAGATTGATGAAATAAAACTTCTGTACTTATCTGCCTATTATCCTTAGAGTTTATTTATTTATTTATTATTATTTATTTATCTATTTTTTTTTTTTAAGATTTGCGTCACCTATACACAAACACGTAAAGTAGAGATGTGAATAGATAAGGAAGGTGTGTTTTCATCTAATTCCTTATTTTTTTTCCTTCGCCATCACTTACAACCTTGCTTATCTCATTCATCCGAGAACCTGGTGTTAGTTACGGCTTCGTAGCTGCAAGATGTCAGCTACGCACATACACATTAATAAATTAGAAAAAAAATGATCAGATATGGAAGGCCGCATTTTCATTTGATTATCCCATTTCATCCGAGGACTTAGTGGTAACTACGGCTTTGTAGCTGCAAGATGTCAGCTACACACATATAAACCTAAATAAACTAGAGAAATTAATAGATATGGAAGGCGTATTTTCATTTGATTCCTTATTTTTTTCCCCTTTCAGTTACACTCTTATTTACTTCTCACTTACACTCTTGTTTATCGAATCCATGAACTTGTAGAAATATTCAGAACTTGTAAGATTCAGAAACGCTTTCCTTTCTCGAACACCACAACTATTTTCAAAAGTCACAGAGATGATTAGCTAGGTTCTCACCAGTGTTTTCCCCTGCTAATAATGTAGAAATCTTGTTAATCTGTCACGAAAACCATAAAAAAAACCACTCTCAAAACCCCGTGTCATTTCAGCTAGAGCCTTTTAAACGTAGCCGAGGTGCAGGCAGAAGTGTTTCAGAATACAGACTCGTAGACAATTCTGAAACACTTCTTCCTGCACCTCCACTGTATTTAAAAGGCTCTAATTGAGGCTATACTGAATTTTAAGGGTATTTTCATGGCTCTAGTGACAGATTAACAAGATTTCTACATTATCATCAGGAAAAAAATACTCTTGAGAACCAGGCTAATCGTCTCTGTGGCTTTTGAAAATACTTGTGGTGAGACGGCAAAGCGTTTCAGAACAAGGACCGCAGTGTGCCTGGTGCTGGACGAGAAGCAGGTGTTAGTCAGCCCAGACCAGAATGTGCAGACTATTCCTCCCTCTCTACTATTCTAATGCTCCTAACTATCACCTTTAAGACAGGACTGGAGGAACCAAGTGGGGGAGGAAGGAGGAGGAGCAGGAGGAGGAGGAGGAGGTGGTGAAGGGAGGGAGGAGAAAGGGAGGTGATTGTTGGCTTCAGGACTGCACACACACACACACACACACACACTATTCAATCTTGGAAGTGTGTGTGTGTGTGTGTGTGTGTGTGTGTGTGTGTGTGTGTGTGTGTGTGTGTGTGTGTGTACTTATGTAAACTGACTTTCTTGACTGATGTACGTACACGAGAGAGAGAGAGAGAGAGAGAGAGAGAGAGAGAGAGAGAGAGAGAGAGAGAGAGAGAGAGAGAGAGAGAGAGAGAGAGAGAGAGAGAGAGAGAGAGAGAGAGAGAGAGATGAGAGATGAGAGAGAGAGAGAGAGAGAGAGAGAGGTGAGGGGGAGGGGGTAGCAGTTGGTCTATATGAAACCAGTTCATTATAAAGTTATAATTTACACCCTGTAGGCGAGAGAGAGAGAGAGAGAGAGAGAGAGAGAGAGAGAGAGAGAGAGAGAGAGAGAGAGAGAGAGAGAGAGAGAGAGAGAGAGAGAGAGAGAGAGAGAGAGAGAGAGAATCAGCATATCCACTCGTTATCTCTGGTTCTCAGTTTTCTGTCAGTCAGTAAACTGCATCACCAATATTTCCAGCACTCCCTTCGCCCTTTGCAGACTGTCCCTCTTCACTGCAACGGAGTAATCCAGTCATAGCCAAGCCTCTTCTCTTCCTTCCCCCTTCACTGCCTGCATGTCTTGCCCTCCCATCTCTCACATCGCGGTCTCTATCACGTACCCGTCTGTATCCCGCCTACCCATGCGTCCTTCTTAACACTACATGCACTCCTCGTCTCCCTCCGTACGTACCTTTGTCTGCTGGAAATTCATGGGAGCGTGCTGTTTGTTGCATTACTCACTCTTGTCTTGTGTTTGTCATCCCGTGTTTTCTCTCCTCACTGCATACTTGCACCTGATGCCCTCTCTGGAAGCCTCAGGATGCCACTGTAGTCCTAGTGGGGTGTGGGGAAGGAGGGTAAGGGAGGCAGCGTCACACCAAGGACGCCTTTCTTGGAGGCAGCGGTGGCAGGGACTTTCTGTAACAGCAACCGTTCATCCTTCAGACTTGCAACGCATCTTTCGCTTATGAAGTTTAAACGTACACCAAAGGAACAGAAAGAATATGGATATAGGTCAGGGAGAGATGTAACTCACCTGGTGAAGCGAGCGGCAGGGCGCGGGAACCACCTGTCTTCACCACCTTCAGGAGACACGCACCAGTTGTAGTGTGAGGAGCAACTGGCTCTTCTGGCTCTTCTGGCTGCCAACGACCACACCACGCTGAATACACCGCTTCTCGTTTAATCAGCGAGGCTAAGCAACGCTGGGTCTGGATGCGTGTCTTCGGGTCACGGATGGGGAGATTCACCAGACGCCCGTGAACATTCACTCCCGCCGAGACATGCTAGTGACACGCCTTGACCAGTGACACTCATGAATGCCACGGAAACCACGTGAATGCAAAAGGCGGTGGGATGGGCAGAGAACACGAGCAACATAGGAAGTGTAAGGCAGCTTCTCCAGTTCTGCATTTGCACATATTTATTTATATACCGTAAATATAAAGAAGAAAACTCAGAATACCGTTACTCCCCCCTAATCAGCATGGCCCAAGCCGTCGTCTTAGAGAAATAGTTTTGTAAACCATACACCTCGCTTCTCTTGGACATGGAGGTGGCAGTGGGAGACATCGAGGGAGAAAGACAGGCAAATTAGGTGCTACAGCGGGTCTTGAGGGGTGGATTAAGCTGGTGTGGCTGGTGCGTGAGGCGAGGGAATACTGGAGGGTGTGCAAGAGGCTGCGTGGTCGTGATGGAAAGTGCTTTAGCGAGTGATGGAGAGAGTGCTCGCTGCAAGGGCCTGAGGAGTGGTGCTGGTTGCTGGTGCAGACGCGGCTCTTGGTGTGAGTGCAGTAAGGATTCTGGGAGTGAGAGTAGTTACGGAAGGCGACTGGAAGCACTGGGAAGGGATGACTAGGGTGATTGGATTGGTTTAACTAGTGATTGCTACTGTGCTATCTCGCCTCTTAGGACCGTGGTCTGAATCACTTCTGCGCAGCCCCTCCACTACTTTCAAAAGGCTCTAGTTAAAGCTGCACTGATTATTAAGGGTGTTTTCATAGTTCTAGTGAAAAATTAACAAGATTTTTGCATTATTAACAGCAGAAACACTCTTTAGAACCCGGGTAATCATCTCTTTGGCCTTGGAAAATAATCATGGTAAGAGAACAAAGCATTTCTGAATACTAGTCTGACTTCTGAACACCAAGCTATTGTCCATTTGACTAGTAGAAGGAAGGGAAAGGCAAGGGGGGAGAATGTAAGCTCTCTCTCTCTCTCTCTCTCTCTCTCTCTCTCTCTCTCTCTCTCTCTCTCTCTGTTTATCCCTTTCTTTAATTTTTCCTCGCGCTGTTTTTAGGGTCATGTTATCTTTTCGCTACATTACGTCAATGGGAGGAAAAGTTATCAGTTTTATCACTTGATTGATGACTCTCTCGAGGAAGTGTTGTGTCACAGAGGTGGTGGTGGTGGTGTGTCTCTGTGTGTTCAGCCAATACGCGGCCACCTTACACTTCACTGGCTAACGAATGAGCGATGGTTGAAGCTTCGAGTGCAGACGTCAGGAAGGAAGGAAGGAAGCAGAAGACAGGAGCTCATTACCAAAGGAGACTTGAATCATTGTTTACCTGAAGATTTAAATAATTCCTCACTAACGTTACCACCAGTCACTGAATTGTATTACTAGAGAGAGAGAGAGAGAGAGAGAGAGAGAGAGAGAGAGAGAGAGAGAGAGAGAGAGGGCGGGGGGATAATTCCTTACTTCATTTCCTATTCTTGATAAGTAGTTCTCGACTTTTTATGGCTCGTGGAATACTAATGAAAGCACCATGAACAGACACACACACACACACACACACACACACAGGGGGATAATTGACTCGGAAAAGGAAGAAAGGAAGAAAGGAAGGAAGAAAAGTAAGAGAATGAAAGAAAGGCGGGAAGGGAGGATAGAGAGAGAAGGAAAGAAAGGAAAAAAATGAAAGAAAGAAATAAAGGATAAAAGAAAGAAAGGAAGGGAGAGAAGAAAAGAAGAAAGGAAGAAATTAAGAAAGGAATGAATGAACGAAGGAAGGAAGGAAGGAAGGAAGAAAGGAGAATGGGAGAAAGAAAACAAGGAAGGGGGAAAGGAAGGAAGGGAGGGAGGGGGGGAAGAAAGGAAGGAGGAGGGGAGGGATAAATGAGATTGCGAGGGGAACAAGAGGGAAAGGAATTACTATTTACAATCTCTCTCTCTCTCTCTCTCTCTCTCTCTCTCTCTCTCTCTCTGTATGTGTGTCTATGTGTGTGTGTGTGTGTGTTTGTCTTTCAGTATTTTCTTACAATTTTCAATATTATGATGATTATTTTGTTGGCGATGGCGAAGGTAGTGATGGTGGTGGTAGCGGTAGTGGTGGTTGTGGTGGTAGCGGTGGTGGTGGTTGTGGCGGTGGTGGTGGTGGGGCTGACAGACCTCTTCATCACCATTAAACCTAAGGGGGGGAGGGAGTAAGGGACCTGGTGTTGAGAAATGATGATTGAACGAGAGAGAGAGAGAGAGAGAGAGAGAGAGAGAGAGAGAGAGAGAGAGAGAGAGAGAGAGAGAGAGAGAGAGAGAGAGAGAATTTTCTTCATGATTCTAATGATAGTTTAACAAAAAAATCTACGTCATGGATGAAGGGAATGCGCAAGACAACTCAAATATCCATCTCTTTGGCCTTTCAATATCCTCCTTGTGAGAGAAACACAAGTCTTTCAAAATATAAGACGGTATGATGAGATAAGTTAACATAAGGTAAGATAAGGTAGGATAAGCTAAGATTAGGTGAGACACGTATAAGGCAAGGTAAGATAGTGTACGATAGGGTAACATAAGGTTGAGTAAGGTAATGTAAGGGAAGGTAGAATAATATGAGGAAAGGCAAGGTGAGGAAAGGTAAGGTGAGGTACATGTAAGGTAACAAAAGGTATGGCAAGGAAAGGTATGGTAGGATAAGGTATGGAAAGGGTAGGATAAGGTATAGTAAGGCAATATAAGGTAAGGTAGATTAAATTATTGTTAAGTAAGAGGAATGGAAAGAAGAAAACATAAGAACATAAGAAGATAAGGGAACTGGCAAGAAGTCATCGGGTCTACACGTGGGACTCCCTGTATAAAAGACTCCTATCTACCTGCCTATTTCCATCTATCATCCTCATCCGTGAATTTATCTAATCTTCTTTTACTAGTCTTTCCTCTCGCCTGCTGCAGGAGTTTCAAATGCAAAGTGGGTCTTCTCTCTCTCTCTCTCTCTCTCTCTCTCTCTCTCTCTCTCTCTCTCTCTCTCTCTCTCTCTCTCTCTCTCTCTCTCTCTCTCTCTCTCTCTCTCTCTCTCATCCCTTGAGCGCCACACGGACCTCATAGAATTCTGACCCTTCTATTCCGACGCTGCAAGAAAAGACACGAGAAATGCTTCGTCTGGCTCTCTTTCTCTACTTTTCCTTCTGCAGTTGGAAAGGGGGAAAAAAGTCGTGTAAAACTCTCTCTCTCTCTCTCTCTCTCTTGGTGCCGTTGGGAAGAAAGGTGTGCTTAAAGGAAAGAAAGGTTGGTTCATCAGTCGCGGGAAGGACATGGCAGGTCGGGGCGGGGCAGGCCGGGGCGGGGCGGGGCGGGGCGGGGTGGGGCGGGGCGGGGCGCGGAAGTGTTTGGGCCTCGTGTCGCTGCCTGTGGGGGTCATTACCGCTGGGAGCAAGAGGCGAGGGGACCACCAAGGCTCTCTCGTTTTCTTTCCCTGGCTTCATTTATCGCGATACCGTTCAGTGGCGGCGGTGGATGAGGAGGCAGGTGATGAGTGCCATCCATCACGCAGCCGCCAGCCCGTCCGCCGCCCGTCGCCCGCCGCCCGCCAACCCACCAGCCTCCGCCTCTGATAAGCCTGCTCGCTATAACTCAACTCTTGAATAAAAAAAAAAAAAAATTAAAAATTAAAAAATTAAACCGAGTCCAATATTCTTCCTCCTTTCATCTTCCTACTCCTCTCTTACTTCCGCTCTCGTCCTCTCTCCCCTCTCTCCTCTCCCTTCCTCCCTCCCGTGTGGTCTTCACGCTCCGAGCATTTAGCAGATAAGCTCAGTGAGAAAAACAGAAACTTGACTCACGATCTTCACAGCCTCGTAGCGTCGCTGATGCCGGGGAAGGCGTGTAGGAAAGCGCCCCTAGCGACACGGAGCTTGCGAGAGGCACGTCGGGAGTCTTAATTTGTGCTGGCCGCTATTTGTAGCAAGTATTCCGCTCTAGCTCTACCCTTAATAGCCTCTGTTTCTTTCCAAATAGTAAAAATGAGTTAAAAGTAATCTCGCTCTGAGGAAATGCCTCTAGCGGCCTTGAAGGGGCGGTCTTGGAGGCGCAGCGCTGCGTCTGGGTCTCGAACCCTGACACACGCCACACTGCACCACGGGATACTGCTGCCGCACCGAGGACTGTCGCCCTCTCCTGTTCACGATCAAATCCCGCAGGGGGGGCATGGAGGCATCGACCGCTCCCCTGGGCTTCACTCTCCGCCAACCTCCAAGACCAGCCACAGGAACAGAGTATTTGGAGTGGGTGCGCGAAGTGGTGGCATCCCTCGTCGACATCCTCGTGTTAGACCGCTGCCTCCTCTCTCCCACTCAGGGGACCCGCCGGAACTTGATATCAAAGACGGGAACTTAGTTGTAAGGCGTTCTGAAAGTCCCTGTACCATCCTGCCTCCTTAGTGGGCTCATGTGTGTGTGTGTGCGTGTGTGTGTGTGTGTGTGTGTGTGTGAGTGTGTGTGTGTGTGTGTGTGTGTTTGTGAGTGTGTAACAAGATCCCAGCGTCGTGTCCCGCATACTATCATAATAACGCTTCAATTCACAATCCTTTCCTTCACTCTTCCTTTTGTATGAGACGCGGCGCAGAATCACGAACTGAGACAAAGTTTTCAAAATAAAGAGTAATTAAAACTTTGTGACCAGAGTCCCTTTAAGGCTTTGAACGACGAGGGGGAGGCAAAGGATTGGGAGGGAAATGGAAGGGAGCGAGAAGGGATTAGAGTGGGGGCTGGGAGGGGAATAGAAGGGACTAGGAGGGAAATAGGAGGGACTGAGAAGGGAATAGAAGGGGCTGGGAAGAAAGTAGAAGGGACTGGGAGGGAAATGGGGAATAGAGAGAGCTGCAGGATATAGACTGAGGCGACGGGGATGAAAGCAAGAATCTCACTCAAAAACCTAGACGCTGCTTGATACAAATCTGACCAAGGAGGATGGAGAGACTTATCTTTCGTGCTCGCGTCCTTGCATCTGACGTGTTGAATGAGAGGAATTACACTGCACTTAGACGGAAGAATGAAGAATGTGATGACTGAAAATAACTTGACTCAAATCTCTGCCCAAATAGCAGAAAAAAACGCCCCAAGAAAAATAATAACAACAAAAATTATTTCAGCCCTCAGAAACCACACTTGAAATTAGCAAGAAGTCTTATGATGAACTGATTATAATTCAAAATAACTTCACCAAAACTAGAATTGATGCCCAAACAGCAGGAAAACGACACCAACAAAAATAATAATAACAAAGATCATTTAAGCGTTGAGAAACCACACTTGGAATTAACGAAGAGTCTTTTGATGCATGAAAACAAAGACCATGAGTGAATATAATGAGGAAGGATGATGGTACCACTTACTGATACACATAAAAGAACACTAGATAAGCACAAACAGACCTGATAATTAATGCACTTCTCGTCAATACATTTACTTTAGAACAGATGGATAGAAAAAGGAGGAGGAGGAGGAGGAGGTGGTGGTGATGGTGGTGGTGGTGGTAGTGGTGTTGGAAGAGAGAGAGAGGGGAGGTAGAGCAGGAGGAGAGGATGGTGGTGGTGGTGGTAGTGGTGGTGAGATGGATAGGGGAGGAGGAAGAGGAGGTGGAAGAGAAGGAGGAGGAGGAGGAGGAGGAGGAGGAGGAGGAAAGGAGGGAGGAGGAAGAGAGGTGGGTGCTGGAAGGAGGAGGAGAGGAAGGAAAGGAAGAGAGAAAAGCATTAGTAGTAGTTACGTAGTAATAAAGGGAGGAGGAGGAGGAGGAGGAGGAGGCCTTGTCACACACACACACACACACACACACACACACACACACACACACAGAGAGAGAGAGAGAGAGAGAGAGAGAGAGAGAGAGAGAGAGAGAGAGGATTACACAGTGATGTTATTTCCATTAGCAGGTTATGATGCGCGTGTCATTGCAACAGTATGTCTTTTGTTTTTCAATTGGTGTTGTTGTAGCGTGTAATTTGAGAGGGGCGGGTAGAATGGGACGCGCTGCATCTATTTTTTGATATTGCAATAATCATAGATGAGATTGCAATGTTGTGCTGTCCGGTCTGGTCGCCTGCCGTAATGAACACACACACACACACACACACACACACACACACACACAGAGAGAGAGAGAGAGAGAGAGAGAGAGAGAGAGAGAGAGAGAGAGAGAGAGAGAGAGAGAGAGAGGGAGAGAGAGACTTTTCTTCTCGTCCTCATTACCATCCTCCTCGTCCTCCTTCTTCCCCTCCTTCTCTTCGTAATTTGGTTCCCGTCTTTTGATACCAAGCTATATATATATATATATATATATATATATATATATATATATATATATATATATATATATATATATATATATATATATATATATATATATATATATATATATATATATATATATATATATATATATATATATATATATATATTCTTTTTTTTTTTTTTCTTTTTTTTTTTTTTTACTTAATCTATGAATATTATTTGCACACACACCACTTCCTCTGGTAATGGTGTGTGTGTGTGTGTGTGTGTGTGTGTGTGTGTGTGCGTGAGGAGGGGAAAGACACAGACAGGCAGGAAGGAACACTGGTCGCCTCCCGTTAAGCGTGTGGGGAAGAGTGCATGAGGCTGGAAGGAAACACGAGGCAAGGAGGCCGGGGGGGGGAGGGGAGGCGAGGCGGGACGAGAAAGAGAAACCATGTGTTGGTGTCTCCTCATTTGCCGCGCGTCTTAATCTGTCTGGTGAGAAACGCTTTGCTCTCTCACCACGACTATTTTCAAAGGTCCCAAAGATTATTATCCAGGTTTTCAAGAGTGTTTCTCCATTTGATAATGTAAAAATTGTGTTAATCTGTCACTAGAACACCCTCAAAAACCCGTGTAGTTTCAATTAGAACATTTTGAAAGCAGTGGAGGTGCGGCATAGAAGTGTTTCAGAATACGGTCCAAATTTGTCTGTTGAGGTAAAGCGCCGCGTGTGTGTAGCAGGTGTTCCCTCGGCAGGTCTCCGCTGGGAGGTAAGGCGGGGGTGCAGCTACAACGATGTTTTGCATCCAGCTCTCTCTCTCTCTCTCTCTCTCTCTCTCTCTCTCTCTCTCTCTCTCTCTCTCTCTCTCTCTCTCTCTCTCTCTCTCGGGGATGGCACCACCTGCTCTCTGTGTTTAGTGTAATATTTACCACACCCGTCACTGCGCGCTGCGGCGAACACTCCTCTCTTCTCTTTCCTCCCTTCGCGTCCCACTCTTCCTCCTCCTCCTTCCTCTCCTCCTCCTCCTCCTCCTCCTCGCCGGCCACCACCACTACACGCGAGGATGCTGGCGGCCTGACTCATACGGTTCATGTGAAGCTCAGGCGAAGTGTGAGTGTGTGTGAGTGTGTGTGTGTGTGTGTGTGTGTGTGTGTGTGTGTGTGTGTGTGTGTGTTCCTCCTCGTGTTTATCATTCATCGTCTCAGTGTCTGTTCAAATATTTATTACATACAATCATGATAACAACAACAACAACAACAACAATAAGACCACAACGTCCTGAGATACACGTCAACAAGATCAACAAGAGGACAAGGAAAACAATTAAATAATACACAAACTACATAACAACTATCCGATGTCTGAGCCACGAGTGACCAGCACCGTGACCTCGAGACTCGGCGAGATAGATTTTTACAACTCCCGCGCCCCCGCCAGGCCACCCAATGCCCGCCGCGAGTGGGAGACAGCGAGGCAATTTTTAGCTTATGTGGCGGGAAGAAGTCACAGCTCCCTCCTGCAGGAACCTGGTGTGCGAGGGTGTCTGAGGGAGACGCGCGCCGTGCAGTTAGTTACGTGGTGGCGGGTAGTACTGGATCCCGTAGTAGTTGGGAGGCGGGTAACCATTCGTGTATCCCGGGTTACCTGTGCTGCTGTAATCCTGGTAATTATATTCTCCATTGTTCTGGTCGGCCGCCATAGGTCGCTGGCTGGAAGACATGTCGCTTCCCTCGGCATCGCCGTAGTCATAGTCATAGCCATAGTAGTTCTGGCCATCGCCCATCGCTGGGGTGTCCTCCATCTCCATCCCCATGTCCATCCCCATGTCCATCCCCATCCCCATGTCCATCCCCATCCCCATGTCCATCCCCATGTCCATCCCCATCTCCGGCACCGCCTTTTCCTCCTCTTCGAATTCGTAGTCTGGGTAGAGCAGCTCCTCCTCAGGGATGTACTTGTAGAGCGGGACGAGGGCGCCGACGATGCTGAGGCCAGCGTAGAGCCACAGAATGCCTAGGTAATTCCAGGAGTAGGCCGCCAGGCTGGGGCTCACGTTTTCGTTTAAGTTGTAGTAACGGCCCTCCTCCTGCATGCCACGGGAAGGGCGCGAGGCCAGCCGGGAGTCGAGATGAGCCGCGGCGAGAGAGAGCACGTCCAGCAACTGCCAGGTCATGCTTGCGTTAATGGGAGCGTCAACACTTCCTCTACCACCACCACCACCACCACCACCATTATAACCACAAGTTGCCCCTCATACCACACTGAGAGTTGGGCGCGCGTCACCGCAGAAAGTGAACACGCGGCGCTGTGCAAAGCCGAAGACGTGCCGCTTTCTGTGCGCGGTGTTTGCATATGCAGGCGTGAGTTAAGTGAGGCAGGCGTGATGAGGCGCGAGGACCATCTGAGAGCGTGCCGCTGTGCTGCATGCTGGCCGGGCACTCTTGTTAGTGGACAAGGTCGTGGTGTCACATCACAGGATGTCAGTGGAAGCAGTGATTTTCGTTATTTACAAATAAATTACTACAAATAAGTGTGCTGTTATGAGGTTATTGATGTAGTAAGCGACAGAGAAGAAGGAAGGAGGCGCGCGTGACGCAGCGCTGAGTGGGACGTGGTGTAGAGGGCAGGCGTGGGATGGCCAGCACCCAGGAGGCAAGGAAGCAGTAAAGCGGTGCTTAGCAGTGCAAAGGGATCTACAGACAGCTAAGAGAGGGAGGGAGGGGAGGCAAACTAAGGGACGCGCGGGACGCTGGGCGCGGGGCGCTGAGGGGGTCGGTTCTAGGCCAAGAGGGAGTCAACGTAGTGGACGGCTCGGGCAAGCATCCTGCGCACCACGAGGGCTGCTCGGTCCTGGGCCTGTCGGGAGAAAGTAGGGATTGAGGCTGCTGCTGCTGCTCGGGTTAGAAGGCAGGCCGAGGCCAGCAGGACGGTACTGGTTACTCTAGTTATTACTGTCACGGGACGCCACCACGTGATGCCTCCCTCGTGGCCTGTCCCAACACAGGCTGCTGCAGGTCCGCCATACCCACCAGCCAGACACCGCCACCCACCAGTAGATAATGTGTCACTACACCTCACTATACACCATCGGTTACACCCACACCACCTCAGCACACGACATGGTTAGCATCTGGCCTCCTGCCTTGGGTTAAGTACACAGACACTTTGGGTTCAGCCCTTCTGAATGTCGGTTGTGTTTGTGTGAATGAATATTATCAAGTATTATTAAACCATATCATTACAGCTAGGTAAGTTCCTCACATCATCACCAGTTAGTCTCACAACAACAGGACTTGCTGATCCATCATCCACAGCGACTACATCTACCCCACTGCAGGACACACACTCCAGTACCAAAACACACACTCCAGTACCAAAATGTCGGTAATTACGCGTTAGTTTCATGCTACACACTGGGAATACCCACCACCCAGCCACACCGGCCCTCCACTACTCCTCCCCCACCACTCCCTCCCAAATGGTCCGTGACAGCCAGTGTATCTCGAGTAATCACTTAAAGATATACTGTGTCTCCTTTATATACAAGTCTGCATCCAATCATGGCCCGTATTCAGAAATGCTTTGTTCTCTCACCACGACTATTTTCCAAGGCCACAGATGATTAACCGTGTTCTCAAGTGTGTTTCTCCTGTTAATAATGAAGAAATCTTGTAAATCTATCCATAAACTGTAAAAACACCTTTTAAAAACACGTTTAACTTTAACTAGGGTCTTTTGAAAGTAGTCAGGGAAGCGGCGCAGGAGTGTTTCAGAATACAGGCCTATGTTACATGTCCCGTCTTACCTCACGTCCACCCCCCTCGTCTCCTGGTGAAGTGTGCATGCAGGACTTACCACGTGTCCAGACTTGGGTTCCTTGCCCTCCGGTACCACGTAATTCCTGACAGAGTCCAGCAACCTTCTGATGGTGCCAACCCAGTCGTACTCTCTCAGAGGGTTCAAGTAGTCCTGCATTATTCTGTCCAGCATGCCCGGGTTCTGTGAGGAGAAGTGGACATGTACCATGGACACACACACACACACACACACACACACACACACACACACACACAAACACACACACACACACACACACACACACACACACACACACACACACACACACACACACACACACACACAAACACACACACACACACACACACACACACACACACACACACACACACATACACACATGCACAGTAAAGAGTGATAATTTAGTCCAAAATTATGAAGAAAATTGTTTCACTCAATCCATTCAGATTATCTTTAAAGATCAACATCGTTCATATCTTTTCAGTCTCCGTCTATCCTGACAAGACATTACGAGGCTGTGAGGGCAATTAGTAGTGCCTTGGATGACGCGACGGTGTGCTGTGGAGGAAACTCACCTGCACCGCGGTAGAGGGAGCCTTCTGGGCCGCCACGCAGGAGACGAGGGCACACACCAGGAACAGCAGTACACCCACGCGAGCCATGGTCACTGTGGGGAGAGAGAGAAAGAGTCACTCTAAGTTACATTGCACTTCATCAACACTGTCCATTCATGAGAAGACGAAGACCCCTTAGCCCGCCAGTGCAGTGTTTATCCCTCCCTGAGTCACGGCGCATCACCTTGAAAGTGTGCGGGAGAGATGGGATGCGTGGAGGCTAGGGGCTGTGTGTGTCTGACGCTGGAATCTTGGACTCTACTGGCCTGGAGTCAAGTCTCTAATAATAAGTGAACAGGTGGGATGCGTGGCGCTGGAGGCTGTGTGTGCTCGCGTTGAGAGTGTCTGATCCGCCTGGACTCTGCTAGCGTGGAGTCAACCCTTTATAAGAAGTGGACAGGTGGACTGGGCTGGGCGGAGGCAGTGGAGGGGACACGCCCGTGACGCACACTGAGGCACGTGGACACAGGTAATGAGGGAAAGCCGCCGCCGAGCCAGGGTGTCCGTCACGGCGGTGGTAATTGAAATGTTTCTTTCTCTTCGTGGTGAGGAGAAAGCAGAGACTAAGGCATAACTAACAGCACAGCCACAGCTAACAGCTGACGCATCTGCGGTGACTGACTCGCTACTTATCGGGAAGAGGCGAGTTTCTCCGCATTATTCATTTTGCTTGAAAGTAACAGCAGCAGCCCCGTCCTCCTCATTCACGGCCCGTAAGGTTCACTTAGCATAGCTGTTGCGCTGCGCCAGCCTGGGTGGTGATGGTGGTGGTCGGCGGTGCTTTATGGGGCCTGATCGCCCGCTCTTAACAACACATGAGTCACGACAGCTGCTCTATTTGTGTTTTTGTGCCTCATTTGTCATCAGGGAGTGCATCAGTGCCTGTTCACACACACACACACACACACACACACACACACACACACACACACACACACACACACACACACACACATGCTGAACAGCAATCAGGTGTACGGTGTTGGTTTAGGACGAAGTAACGGCGTGGAGAGAGAGAGAGAGAGAGAGAGAGAGAGAGAGAGAGAGAGAGAGAGAGAGAGAGAGAGACTGTCATAAAAGCTGTTATTCTTTCCTTTCAACGTGTAGATCTCCACATCCACATCCTCCTCCTCCTCCTCCTCCTCCTCTTCCTCTTCCTCTTCCTTCTCTGCCGTCTTCATCATCCCTCACCACACCACCACCATCACCAACCCTTCACCTTCCTACACGCTGCCCTCACCGCTCGTCACTGACACCTTACGTCTTATTCAGTGCGACCCAGATGACTACACAACTAGTGGTGGTAGTGGTGGTGGTGGAGGTAGTGCAAGTGGTGGTGGTGGGGGTGGTGGTGCACACATCGTTCCTGGCCGAGCCATAACACCTGTCAGACGTGTTTGGTCACGCCGCTATTGTATTCAGCTTTCTCTTCACGCCTTTCAGGAAGTAAACAAAGAAAACCTGGACATATGAGGCTTGCTGAAGTGTGCGTATCTGTGTGTGTGTGTGTGTGTGTGTGTGTGAGACAGACTCGTGAATTTACACGGACGGTAACCTAATTTATAATCATTATGATTTATTTTATTTAGTCTTTGCATTTATGTGGTCAATAAAATCTAATTTAATATAATCTCTGTGTGTAGGGAAGTTCGAGGATAAAGAGGCGGGGGAAGGAGGGTGAAGGACGGGAAAGGAGAATGAAGGGGAAGGATGAAGGGACGGGGAGAAGGATGAAGGGCGGGGGAGGAGGGTGAAGGAGGAGGATGAAGGGCGGGGCAAGTGGTGAGCTAGTTTGCTGGGAAAGCGCCAGGTAGGTAAAGGATGCCCGTGTGTGTGTGTGTGTGTGTGTGTGTGTGTGTGTGTGAGAGAGAGTATACCGCTAACATGCACCGTCACGCCCACAGCGAGGCGTGGGTGGTACTTGCTGCCTCAGGAACAACGTACATGTATTTTCTTCTCTCCCCGGTTAAGGAATAGAGTTACTTACACCGTTAGCTCCGTCTGATAGTCTTGGTGGTTTAAGTTTTCTAGTTTCAAGTGAGCGAACACGTATCCTTTGTAGCAATGAATGAGAAAGTAGCCTGCTCTCAGGACGCACGAGTTCCCGTTGTTTTCTCTGCCTAGAGGGAATGCTAAACACGAACACTGCACCAAATCCGAGGATGTGGCAAATTTAGCGGGCATGTGGGCAGTGAGCAGTGGTGGCACGGTGATGTTATGAAGTATCCTTAATAAGGCGTACTTTCATTAAGCCCTAACAGCCTTGCCTCACTCGCCCTTGTTGTGAAATACTCCTAATATGAAAGTACACTTCTATTTAGCAATATCAATCATGCCTCACTAACCCCTTTTTATGAAGAGTTCTCAATATGAAAGCGTACTTCCATTAGTCTCTATACCAGCCTCACCTCATTCACTAGATCTTCGCGCGCGTGAGGGAGTCAGCTCAGAGCCTGCTGGAACTGGTGGGCAGCGGTAACAGGGAGAGTCATGAGGCGTGACAGTTTTGTGGGTCAGCGGACAGTCTCGAAAACAGCGATGTCCTGATTTCCGCGTATAGAGTTTCGTTCACGTAATGCTGAAACGCTGCACTCTTACAACACGTATCGGGCTAATATGCGCCACTTGCTCTTATTCGCTTGTTCTTGTTGCCACTCGTAAAGGTCAGAAAGGAAATGAGCACACAGATCAAGCAGCTTCCAATACATCGCATCTCACTTTGACTTTTCTATCGTATGGTAAAGATAAAAACTGAAATATCAATATATACACTGCATTAAATAAGAAAAATAAAAAGATCTGATACTTGTAAATACAGAAAAGGAAATCAGTAAACAGGTTAAGCCGCTTCTAATACATCGCATCTCACTTTGACTGTTCTATCGTATATTAGAGATTAAAGCTTTGGAATATTAATGCACAGACTATGTTAAATGTGTTGGAAATGAGAGATCTGACACTCATAAAGACAGAATGTAATGGGAATCAACACGCAGGTCAATCCGCTTCTAATACATCGCATCTCACTCTGACTGCTCTATCGTATGCTAAAGATAGAAGCTCATGCAATATTAACACACAGGCTGTTTTAAATGGGCTATAGATAAAAGATCGACAAATTCCCCATTGAGTACTTATGTATGTAAATCGAGGTAACAAATTGAATGAAAAAAAAAAAACGGGATATTTTTTTTTTTTTTCATTCGTTCTACATTTGCCTGTGAACATTTTATTGGCTACATATTCGAAGACCTATCCTTTTCATCCCTTTTCCTTTCTTGCAAGTTTGTATAAAGATTCTACACCTAGTTTTCAGTGGCGTGAATTATTGCATACCGCAGAGCAAGGGTTAACAAATCTTGGCTCCGCGTTTGGCAACAGGCGACCGCGTTCCACTTGCCTCACGGATCAGGAAGTGGCGGCGGCAGGACTGGCTGGACCCTGTCTTTGGGGACCAAGGTACTGCGTTAAGTGTGTCAGGACTGGAAGCTCAACTGGAGGAGGAGGAGGAGGAGGAGGAGGAGGAGAAACCGCCAATTAGGTTATCGCGCTGTCCTCTCCACGACTCTCCATTTCCTCAATGTCGAGGCAAGGAGGTTATGATGTGTGTTTGATATATGTACGTAAAATCAAATGAATACAAAATAAAGAAAATAAAGAAAAAAATAAAAATAAAAAAGAGGTGATAACAAAAGAAGAGAAAAACACATGATAATGAATAGGAGAAAGAGAAAGAGAGACACAGAGGAACACGACCTTACTTGATAAAAGGGTGATTGATTATGGGGCATTACTGGTGTTTGTGGGGGCAGCACTATAATGCCGCTTGTGTCTGTGGGGCAGTAATGGTGTTTGTTACCTTAGTATAAGATAGTATGGAAGACAGGGGGAAGTTGCTAACAAGGGTTAGTTGGCACATTTGAAATACTCGTAATTCTACTATTTACAGCTTGATAGCGCTGTTACTCACACCAGCTAATCACCTTGTTGGGCCGCACTCACCAACATGCAGCCACGTTAGAAGGTCGCATAATTTGATTGCAGTGAGGAAAAGTTTAATTTTGATGCTGATAAGTAAATTTTCACTCACTTATATTGTTTGTTGT
The DNA here is from genome assembly GCF_035594125.1 of Scylla paramamosain. NCBI lineage: Eukaryota > Metazoa > Arthropoda > Malacostraca > Decapoda > Portunidae > Scylla > Scylla paramamosain. The sequence goes on along the minus strand of NC_087163.1, from coordinate 26,427,571 downwards.
AACATGTCTCTAGTTATAGATGAGTGATATTCATTTTCGCCTTAATTTGTCTTGGGGTTCAAGGATTGTTTACCCTTGAAACAGATCATAACAGGTTTCTTACCTTTACGAAAACATTGGCCTATTCACTACCTATCTATTTTCATAGTATATTTGGTTTATATTATTTTTGTGGTATGTATGCTGATACATATATTGATTAGCTTCTTGAACATTTTTTTTTATCTTGTATTTTCGGAGATGATTCGAACATGAAAATAAACTCACTTTCCTCAGTAAGATTTTTTTTTTTTCAGTTGTTTGAACTAAAATCTTCATGAAATTTAGCTTTACAGATATTCTGTATTTAAACTTACAATTACATACATTTGATTTGCTATTTATATGTGATGTGCCAACTTACCCCTCATATGGGCCATGTTGACACACTTAAGTTATTTTTTTTTCTAATTAATGCAGAGCTTTAGTTTAAAAAGAAAACCATGTTTTTATTTCATGAAAAGCAAGATGAATGTTTGTATTTTCAGTGAAAGCATAAACAAACAAAAATTCTTTGTAGTGTTTCTTCCATCACTGAAAATGAAAAAAGTCTGCCAACTAGCCCCAGTCTCCCCTATATATGAGGCAGTACTTTTGTTTGTGTTTGTGGAACGGCAGTACTCTTATTTGTTGCCTTAGTATAGGGTGGTGTTTGTGGGATAGTACTAATGTTTATTGCCTCAGAGAGAGAGAGAGAGAGAGAGAGAGAGACTCAAGGAACATTTCACGCGGTAGAAATGCAGCATCCCAGAGAGAAGCATCGACAACTGAGCGGTCTGAGAAGCGAAGGACTGCAAGCAAATGATAACCAGAGATTTAAAACAGAAGTGGATGAAAGAAGACAGATTAACACCGGCTTATCCTATTACGTCCTCTGTGTGTGTGTGTGTGTTATGGTAGGTAGGTAAGTAGGTAAGTGGGTACTTCGAGCGAGCTCAATGCAAATAAGACAGCCATATAGTTTATAGAATAAACGTCGTCAAGTTTCTACAGTAGAGTCACTTACCTGACCTCAACCAACGAACAAATACAAGTTAATCAGATGACTACAGCACAACAAAATATGCCAAGACTGGGAACATTAACGTTAAAGAAAGGAGAGTCAACTTACATGTGGGTGTGTGGAAGGAGTAAGTGGAGCGCGTGTGTCAGCAGCAAGGAGGTGCACAGCAGAGTGTGGCGTGGCAGATGCAGCGGCCCCACGGCAGCCCGGCAGGTGTAGCGTGTGCCGGTTAGCGGAGGCAGCTCTCACACACACACCGCCTCTTGAGGGTGGCTCTGTAACGTGTCATCACGAGGGTGCATCTACAACGGCACGATTTCTTCATTTCTCTCTCTCTTTCCCTCTCTCTTTACGCCTACGTACGCCACTAAACGTCAATCTGTTCACTTTCTCGAGCCCTTCACGGATGTGTTAGGAGGTGTCTAACTTGTGTCAGTGACCGCTGCCTGCCGCCCCTCCCTTGAGACGCACGGCCTAGTCATTGTGTTCGTAGGAGATCTTCACACGGCGGCCGTTGAATGGAAGACGGCAGTGGTAGTCTTTCAGATTCCCGTTTCCTTAACAAGACGCGATGCGCACTTCCTCTAACACACTGGGTAAGCACCATTGCATTGGGTGTCCAGATCCTTGCCCCTGCTGTCTCCAAACACTGCCAGTCATACAAGTAAACATCTTTCAGAATCCCGTTTCTTTAACGATGCGCAACCCCTCTAACACACATTATGCAAGCTGCCATTGCACTGGGTATCCAGAATCTTGCCGGCTACTGTCTCCAACATCTCAGGGTAAACATACAGAGTGAATAACAGGATGGAAGTGTCTAGGTTAGGGTGTCCTCTCCGGCTGTTTCCTTGTATACTTGTAAAGGCCAACAGGTCTGCGTTCTTTTGATGTTCGTGCTTCCATAACACCCAAACCCACTGCCACTAAAACTTTGCCGTGTGTGGGGTAAAAATAAATAAATATATGCAAATAAAAAAAAAATAGAATAACGAAATAATAATAATGATAATAATAATAATAATAATAATAATAATAATAATGATAATAATAATAATAATAATAATAAATACATAAATAATAATTACAGTGACAACTAAAATGCTGTCAGATGTAAAAATAATTGTCATAATTAGAGAGACTAAATTTCCCACATAGGAGAAAATAAGAGAAAATGACCCACATACATATAATGATTAAAACAGTAAGAGAACTGGAAAAGTGGAGAGAGAGAAAATATTTTCCCCAGAGATAATGGCATATTAAGGGAATCGAATAACTCTACATTTAAAGAAAAGTATATGCTTGGGTGTCTAATGTCAAGAAATTTAGTATTTCTTGTAGTAGAAGGGTTAAAAGTGTGAATGGTGTGTGTGTGTGTGTGTGTGTGTGTGTGTGTGTGATTGCCGGCATGGTATATAGATAGGCACATATATACACGTATTGACATAATAACTTGTAGGTATTTGAGATCTTCTGTACCTGGTAGTGTTACGATCTTGAGTGAACAATACAGAACAGAGATCCTTCTTAAAACGTGTACTACATTTAGGTTTTAATATTATGTATAATCGTATTAAACTGCATGAGTATGAGATATGGATTTATTTATATTTTATTATTGTTTTCGAGAGTTAATGATACGAATTAATGTATTCTTATGCGACAATAAAGTGTTTGTTATTAGGTTTTATTATCATTAACATCTCAGCAAGGCAGATGGATCTGAAAAGCAAGGGAAGTTAGATTTAAAAAGAGATACGAAGGAATTAGTTATCAAATTCAGTGGTAAATGAATGGAATAGACTCAGTAATCAGGTTGTTAATGCCGAATCATTAGCAAGCTTTAAAAGAAGATGGAGTAAACTTTTGAATGAGATGATGAGTGGATATAGGAAACTGTTCCATACAGGGACTGGTACTTGTAGGTCTGATGGCTTCTTGTAGCTTGCCTTATTTTATATTCTTATGTAGTACATGTGTGAGACAAGGAGGAGTTAACATTAGCAAACTAGAAAAAGTCCGGAACAAAGCTGGGAGATTTTAGTACAACTGAAAGAGACCCGCTATGAAGAACGACTAATGAAACTGGGCATACCCGAAGAGAAACATAAATCAAAGTGCAACAAAAACACGAACCCAAGACACTTCAACACGCTCTGAGCAATCAACCAATGGAACACATCACCAGAAAGTACTGCGAGTGATACATGGACATTTAAAAGCAGATAAGACAGGACAAGAAACCGGGCAATGGAATGCATGTAGACTAATGGTTAATTCCGTGTATATTACTGTTAAGTCTTATTGGTATGATCTGTATTCAGAAACGCTTTCTCTCTCACCACGACTATTTTCAAAGGCCACAGAGATGATGAGCCTGATTCTTAAGAGTGTTTCTCCTGATAATTATGTAGAAATCTTGTTAATCTGTCGCTAGATCCATAAAAATGTGTAACTTTAACAGAGGTCTTTAAATGTAGTGGAGGTGCGGCGCGAAAGTGTTTCAAAATACGGTCTGAGTCCCTCCCATCCCTGCCCGCTCAGAAGCCTCAAGTCTGCCATCAAAGTTGACAAGCCACCAGTTTTCTGTCATCACCCGGTCAACGCTGTGTTTATACATTTCTCAATAACTGAATACTCTTAATAAGCCCTTTTCCCTATATAACTATTGAGTTTACTGCTGTATAATATGAAATCAATCTGATCAGAAGTCTGATCTGAAAACTTTTTTTTCGATGGATGCTACGAATTTTACTTAAGCCTGGAAATCCACATGACTTCATCCCTAGACCCCAGTTAGAACCTCAGGTGTTATACAAGGTACTTGAATGTATAGTGCCTAATAATGTGCAGTAATTCACGGGCAGAGCCGTGATGCAAGGGAAGGCGGCGGGGCGGGGCAGCCCCGCACCCAGGCAGCATGGCCGCACACTAGCTTGTAGGATTCCCGTCTCTGTTTGCTATACGTTTCTCCACTAATTATTATTCCCTCACGCCTCTGATTTCACTTCAACCTTAAGTACTCCTATATTCCTGTGGGTTGACGTGAAGTGAGAGGCTACAAGTGTAAGGTGAGTGTGTGGGAGAGGGGGACAAGAGGCGGTGTGTGTGTGTGTGTATGTATGTATGTGTGTGTGTGTGTGTCGTCTGCACTCGCCGCTGTGGCCTTCCCTTGCCATTCCTTTCCTTCAGGATGCTCTGTCCCTCCCACCCCTCACCCTAGGCATGTGTGTGCTGCGTGTCTGGTGTTGCTGGGAGAGGCTGAGGCGTGGTGTTGCTGCTTTGCTAGCTTGGTGATGCTGGTGATGTGATGCTGCTGTCCTCACACTGCCCTAACTCATGACATTAGTGTAGGTTGAGTCTCGTATCGACAGACCTTGTTGAATTAAAGCTTTGGTGTATAGCTGTTAGCATGATGATTATTATATGAGGATATCTGGTCTGGTTTGGTAAAGAAAAAAAATTACGTATTTAGAAGTCAAGGCCGAGCAGTATTATCTGATATTAACACTTAAAACTGTGTCATTCTATATCTGAAGATGTCAACCGAACCGATACTCTCAATCCTTAAAGGAAAATGTTCGGTCTGGAAATAACCTTAGCTGAATGATACTTAACTTGAATTCTGCTGAACAAGTCTGCCTCCTAACCAGAACTGAAAACAAGACAGTAGATTCGCTTTTAAAACCATCTCTTTCCTTATCTGAAGATGTCAGCTTAACACACACTCTGTCCTTGAAGAAAACAATGGCCTTTGGAAATGCCCATATCTGACTCATTACTATCCAAAGCCTTGGTGAACAACCTGATCTTAAGACAACTAAATAGACACTTATTTTCTTAAATTACTTGATTTATTTAGTACCTTCAGTCCATAAAGAAAAAAAAAATGTCTGGAAATAACCTGAGCAGACTCATAACCACCCTAAAAAGAATGAATCTTGGTAGAACAGCAGTCCACTGCTACTGAGGTAGTATTCTATTATTCCAGCAGGGCCTCAGTAGAAAGGAAGGGAAAGTTCTCGCAGAGATAATCCAGGACCAGCTGTCAGCCAGGAAGACCGGCAGGTTCTCGTCCACCCCACCAATGACAATCATGGTGTGCATCAGCCTCTTCAGCTAGGTGCAGTGGCCCATCACGCCACACAGTTCCCTTTCCAATGATCCAAGTCTGTCACTGCCACCACAGTGCCCTTCTGCAGGAATGTACACTCCATGCCTGGGTCCATTGTCAGGCTACAGGGCTTCCCATCCACCTGACCATGCACCGTGACAGAATGGGCACCTGTGGTGCAGCACCTTAGGTAGAGTGGGGTCACACAGAAACTAGCTGGTACTGGGCCCCATTTTCCTGCCAGTTCAAGTTTCCCTCACTTTGTGCTGCAACAGTAGGAGAGACAGAGGGACAAGAGCTTGTATGGTGCCCCTTCCCACAGTTCCAGTAACAAGGACGATACTGGAACTGTCTGTCCACTAGGGCAGTATTTCCACCTGTCCCAGGTATCCACACGGGAAGCAGTTTCTACAGAACACCCTTGTTGGCGGGGAGTGAAGCCTTGCAGTAGGAGGAGACCTTACATGCCCTTTCCCAGCCCTGATCAGCTCCAGCAAGTTAAGAGGTGTGAATCCCCTGCGTACTGCTTCGCAGTATAGATTCCAGCTCAAGGCCTCAAGTTAGAGCCCCCTGCAGCATTTTTATATGAGCTGCTGGATGCAGATGTGGACCTGTGCGCTGTCTAGTTTCACAGCTTCTAACTATGCTCTGCACACCAGCATTTATAAATCCTGTGCAGGCCCCCTAGTCCTGGCCCTGAACTTCACATGGTACACTTCTGTTTAGTGCTGGTGCCCATACCTCCTCTTCATGGGCCTTGCTACCTCACTGGACAGATTTATAGATAAGGATGATAGATAGAAATAGGTAGGTATGTTTCATTTATGGACTGCCATGTGTAGCCTGATGGCTTCTCACAGCTTCCCATACTTTTTTTATGTTTTCATGTTGAGTGATGGGGGATGCTGATGTGGCCAGGAGAACTTGTGAAAACACTGTAATATTACCCACATGCCACACCAAGTAAAGGGCAAAGGCTAAGGAAACTTCCCCATTAGTCACCTAGTTTCTATCTCCAGTGTCTTACTGACTGCATGAGGTATTCACTGTTACCAAACTTGTTACAAAGCAACCCAAGGCCTTTGCTGTAAGGATTGTCAAGCAGCGAGTTCCTTTTCTCAGACACTAAAAGTTTCTTTTTTGTCAGGTTATGTCATGAATGAAAGTAATGATTTTTGAATCTGATGATCTTTCTAAGATGCATGTTTTTTTTTTTTTTTTTTTTTGGGGGGGGAGGAACGAATAGTGTGTTTCTGAAACAGTGCAGAGATGCTTGGGTTTTTGTCAATTTTAACATTTTTTTTCTAGAATATTCCCTGCTGAAATGTTTAGCATGCATCCAATATATTATTATGCTATATAGATTGATCTTTAATTTATGGAGTTTTTAATTCACTCTTACTACTATCAGTTTCTGTGCTGAGGTACATTTCCCTTATGAAACTTTCTGGATTGTCAAGTGGATTATTTTTGCAGGATGGCGCAGGTCCCAATGCGCATGGCTCAGCCTAGCCTGGTGCCGCCCCATCAGCAGCGACCCCCCATGATGGTCTCCATGACACAGCCACCGCCTGTATCCATGCAGGGTAGGACATGCCCGCCTGCCCAGTCTCTGTGTTGGCCTTTGTTTTTTTGTTTGGTGTACATTCTATGACAAAGATCTCCATGTGAGGAATTAGTGATAGTTGCTGTTCAGTTTGATTCCTTAATTGATTTGTGGCATCATTTCAGCAAGTGGTGTTTCTTCCTTCAAATTATCTTTTTATTTTTGTCTCTCTCTCAAGCCTGAATTTATGTGCGTGTTAGCTGTTGTGGTGGAGTGGTAAGCATTGTGCGTTGCAGGTCTGGTGAGCATGGCGCCCATGATGGCTCCCACTGGTGGGATGGCTGTCATGACTCAGGCCATGAGTCACCCAGAGTCAGGTGTTGGTCCTGACCACCACACCCTCAGCACGCAATACCACCACCACCACCCACACCACCACCATGGCCCCCCAGGTCCCCACCACCCTGGTCCTCCACCACACCATCCCAGTGGTCCCCCTCAGCCGCCCCCAACAGGGCCTCCCCCACACACGGGTCCCCCACACTCCCAGTATCACCCAGCACATCACCCAGCACAAACCCCCCACCATGGTCCACACCCATCCCACGGCCCACACCATGGCCCCCACCACTCTGCCCCGCACTCCAACCCCCACACTGGCCCTCACAGTGCACCCCACACAGGCCCCCATTCCGGCCCTCACTCTGGCCCTCACTCAGGGCCACACTCGGGCCCTCACTCTGGTCCTCACACTGGCCCACACTCCGGCCCTCACTCTGGCCCCCACTCTGGCCCACACTCAGGGCCACATGGGGGGCCACCCACTGGACCCCATGGAGGCCCTCATGGAGGCCCTCACAGCCATGGCGGCCCTCACTCGGGGCCACACATGGGACTCCACAGTGGTAGCAGCAGTAGTGGGCCGCACGGTGGTCCCCACGGTGGGCCGCATGGGGGTCACCACGGAGGGCCGGCCCATCTCCAGGCCACGGCTGGCGTGACGGGGCCTCCCCATATGACCCACCCCCCACACTCTGTCATGCATCACTCCGCCCCACACCAGGTGAGTCCACTCCTGCCTTCCTTCCTCACCTTAACTCTGTCCCAACCACTCAACTGAATAATGTACACCTGCTATCCATTGCTGTAAGAAATCCATATTATATGGGTCTCAAAAATAATTACAAATAATTGAAGCCTTAACATCTATCCCTATGAAAGAATCAAGAATGTCATGGAGCTTATTGTTCATATTTCTGTATTTTCTGCATGCAGATAGGTGGGATGGGCAGCAGTGGGCCAGGAGGGATGGGCACCTCACCTAGCAGTAGTCACCAGCAACAGCAACAACCACAACAACCTCAGCATCAGCAACAGCATCAACATCAGCATCAACATCAGCATCAGCATCAGCAGCCAGCACAACAGCAGCAGCAGCAGCAGCCTCCCCCACACCATGCACAGGTGAGTCGTCTTCTGCCCTGAAAGACATACAGGTGGATAAAGATCTGTGTGTGAGGAACAAAAGAGAAATAAGATGACACAGAAGGAAATTAAAAGAGACTACTTGCAAAAGAGACAGAGAAGTCTAGTATACCTCATAGAAGTAAATTATCTCCCCCGCCTCTCTCTCTCTCTCTCTCTCTCTCTCTCTCTCTCTCTCTCTCTCTCTCTCTCTCTCTCTCTCTCTCTCTCTCTCTCTCTCTCTCTCTCTCTCTCTCTCTCTCTCTCTCTCTCTCTCTCTCTCTCTCTCTCTCTCTCTCTCTCTCTCTCTCTCTCTCTCTCTCTCTCTCTCTCTCTCTCTCTCTCTCTCTCTCTCTCTCTCTCTCTCTCTCTCTCTCTCTCTCTCTCTCATCTCCAGAGAAACAAGATGACACAAGGAAATGAAAAGCGAACAATTGCAGAAGAGACATCAAGAAGTTTACCTCTCTTCATAGAAGCAAATTATATCTTTTGCCCACAGTTTGAGCAGACAATGTTTTTAGATCTATGTTTTTTCATCTTCCTAGGTCCATCAACAGCCAATGACACAAACAATGCAGCATCCTCAGCAACAAACACAGCCTCCCCTACAACCACCACAGCCACCTCAGCAGCAGCAGCAGCCAGCACAGCCCCAGCAGGACATGGTTGGTGGCAACAGTGTGGTGGGTCTCAGTCCATCAGCCAATGGGGTCAGTGTAAGCAGTGCCTCCTCCGCCAATTCCCCGCTTACCGGTGTGGGGCCGATGGGCACAGACCCTTCAGCCTCCAGCAAAGAAAAGACTCCCATGTGTCTCATTAATGAATTGGCCAGGTACAATAAGGTGTGTAGAAGTACTCAGAGTGTTATGCACTTTACTGGTGTTAGTAATTGTTGTATGAGATTCATGTAGGAAGTTCCTGTGTTAGCTGATTTTGGGTAATTTATGTCATGCTCTTAAGAGATCTGCTAAAACTGCAGTGTTATGTTTATTTATTTTGTTCATCTCTTGAATTTCACAATTTAGAGGCCACCTGTATCATGCATATATGTCTTTTAAGAGAAATGCATAGAAATAGAATTTAAATGTCCAGAAATTAAGATAAAAATTGATAAACAGGTTGGGAAAGTACTGTAAAGAAAGATGACAGGTAAAGACTTGACCACATCATTAAGGAACACCAGAACTGGGAAAGATAGAGACTCTTCTACTGTAGACACCATCTCAAGGGAAGTCTCTGGAGAGGTACAAGGTTTTGGAGATATAGATAGTTAGTTAGATGGAAAGTAATCGTTATTGCCATTGCTAGAGTGAATACTAATTATTGATGTTTGGTAGATCCAACACCAGTATTGTTTAACGGATGAGAAGGGTCCTGCTCACAAGAAAACCTTCACCGTAACACTGCGTCTTGGTGAGAGTGAAGACTACACCGCATCCGGCCCCAGCATCAAGAAAGCCCAGCACTCTGCTGCAGCCATTGCCTTGGAGAAGACACAGTTCAAACACCCTCCACCCAAGACACAGAGGCAAAATAAACAAAGTAAGTGTCACATGCCATGTAGAGCAGTCTACTGTACTAAATCCTGGGAGAAAGTGAGGAAAAACAGCTTTGCTGTCAGAGATTCACACAGTAATGAGAAAATAACAAACATGTGTCAGCTATCTGTATCATTTTGTTCTTATACAGCTAAATTGACACCCACCGTGGAGCTGAATGCCTTGGCCATGAAGCGAGGGGAGGCTGCCATCTACACCTTCATGGAGACACCACGACCTCCCAACCCATACTTCAACATGCCTCCAAACATCAGGGCCATGTACAATCAGGTGAGTCTCCTTTGTTATTCATACGCAAGGGGCTATTTCTCAAACGTGATGGATGACACGTGAGAAAAGTGGAGTGTAGAAATTCCTTTATGCATGATGATATGTTTAGTAGCAGCTTCTTAACTAGCGAGGTGGAACTTGGATATTTTGCTGCTGTGTGAGGCAAAATAGGTTGTGTAGGAAGGAACTGGTAACAAGTGTACTTTCCTGGGTTAGGATAGGTCTTCGCAATCCTAGTGAGGTGCTTTTTGTTAGTACTTTGCATTCCATGTTCATGTTGACCGCATCTGACTTTCCTGGTTATTCTTTTAAAGTTTAAGGCTTCTGCTTATAACTTTTAGTTACTTATTAATTCTGTGCCCCATAGGGAACATATTACTTAGTGTGCCTAGATGGTTAAAGCATTTTATAGTTTGATTTTTTTAGTTTACAACACTTCATGACTCTACATTTATTTTTCTATCTATCTTTTTATTTATTTATTTATTTATAACAGAAATATTACGGTCGACCTCCACTCTACCCCATCTTCTTTGTGACACTGCGGGTGGGATCACGGGAATTCATTGGAGAGGGGACAACAGCACAGCAGGCCAAACACAACGCTGCCTCCAAGGCCCTCAAGCTGATGAAGACACTGCCCATGCCAGAGAATGCTGCCACCTGCACCCAGGGAGGTGAGGGCCAACCCACTGCCAATCTCACTGAATTTTTAATACCATGTGAGCTCACTGATGCAATGCCACTTTATTTTGTTATGAGTCAGACCTCTTAGTTCTCAGCATGCAATATTTAGCCTGGCATATAGTGGAAGAGAAATATTAGTGCTTAAGGTAAGAAATAAAAAGTATTATATTTTCATTAATTGATATTCTTAATTTTTTGTCATTATTATTATACAACATGGAATTAGTTTTTAAATGCAGGTGCTCTCACACTCTCATCTGGCCACAAATGATTCATTCTGTCTTTACTTACAACCTCTTCATCTTACACACTACTGATTCATTTATCTTGTGTTTTATCCTACTGTTTAAACACATGCTGATACCAATACTCCAGTATTTTCAAGTGGCCTGTACTTCGTTTATACCAATACCACATAATCATATACTTAGATTTTAGCTGAGCGATTATCAGCACCTGCAAAACTTCTTAGTTATTGATATTATTCAGTAATGCATGTGTAGAAAGGAAGGTTTTTCTCTACAATGTAACACTTTACTGTCATCATTGCAGATCTCTCTGACCTGGATCCCAATGCAGACCTGAAGTCCCCCATCTCTCTGGTTCATGAGATAGCACTGAAGCGAAACTTGATGGTCACATTTGAAGTAGTGAGAGAGTCTGGACCGCCCCATGTCCGCACTTTTGTCACAGTGTGCATGGTTGGGGAATACCGCACTGAGGGAGAAGGGACTGGCAAGAAGGTTTGGCTACATTTAATTTTCATTCTAGAAGACATTCATTTGTAAGAAACATTGTTTAGCTTCAAATTAATTCAAAAGGTACTGCAGTATAATTTCTAAACATATTTTATTTTGTGTTGGCTCCACTGATGGTTTGTCATTTCTCAGGTGAGCAAGAAGAGAGCAGCAGAGTTAATGCTGGAGGAACTACGCAAGCTTCCCGCTCTGCCGCCGACCACAATGGTCCGCATCAAGCGTAAACCCACAACGAAGAAGAAGAGCCGAAACCTCATCAAGGTGGGTCAAGAGGCAAGTATACCACCGCGCCCTTTTTTCTCGTTTGGTACTTTTATTCCCCACTTTAAAGTTCACATCATGCATTTATTTCCTTATGTCTGAAAAATAAGGAACTAATAGCAGTGTTACTAAGAAGTCATAACTTCCCTTTATTTTAGTTCCAGTTTACATGAAGCACAACAGTAATTAGTGCTAACAATAGACTCCCAGCTTGCTTGCATGTGTGGTGGTAATGGCATGCTGAATATGTCTGAATTGAGACCCCTTGTTGAGTAGTATTCTGTTAATGTAAGATCCTCTTAAGTCACTTTCTCCACCATTTCTTTTCTTATCACTTGCTTGAGAATACTGGATCCCCAAGAGCTAATGAACTTGAATTGTACACTGTCCTTATGAAAAGAAATTTATGGAAATTTTTTATCCATTTTTAATTAACAATTTGTGAAAAAAGTATCTAAATTCGTGTTATAAGGTGTTCACTGCATAAAGCATCTGGCTTTGCATGTATTTCAGCTCTTCAAAACCATCTCATCAAATTTTTACTTGTTTATGGCTCATATACAGTTCTGAAGCAAGGAATCATTTCATATACCTTGTAGAGACCTGTTTGGGTTACTGATTGACTACATATAAGGGTTTCCCTTAGCTTAAAGATTGACTCACCAACAGGTAGGTGTGTGTGTGTGTGCCTTTGATTGAGGATTTATCTCAAGAGTAACAGGTCACTGAGGCTTAAATGATGAATATTGCAGTTTTGGTAGAAAATTTCCTAGCCTGCAAATTTAGTTTTACTTGTGACAGATTTATAGGAGATTCATTAAAGATAGCAAGGAATTAAGAAGCACACAAGATTGAGAACATTGAGCTCATGCAGGTTGTGTGGCTTTGACAGCATGACAGTCTGTATTTTTACCGATTTTGTTTGATAAATCCATTTACACTTGCCTCTACTATTTAAGAATTTTTACATTAGAGAATTTTTGAAGCATATATTTATGACTAAAAATTTTCTTTCTGAACGTCGAGCAGGAACAGAAGGCAGCCCCAGAATACGGCCAGGGCATCAACCCCATCTCACGCCTTATCCAGATCCAGCAGGCCAAGAAGGAGAAGGAGCCGGTATACACTCTTCTGGCAGAGCGTGGGGTGCCGCGCCGCAGGGAGTTCATCATGCAGGTGAGGCGAACCACCAGCAAGACTTCCCTTGTTTGAACTGTAATCCCTTGCACCTTAACAGAAAGATGACCGATATTTACTGCTTTTTGTAACTCTCACATCTGTTGTTTTACCAGTTCTGCAACATTACCTTGGGATGCAAAGTGGTATGATGGAGAGTTTTCTTTTTCATGCATACAACATCTAAAAATATTTTATGTGCTGCAGGTCACTGTAGGGACCCAGAATGCCCAAGGAAGTGGGCCAAACAAAAAACTTGCTAAGAGAGCAGCTGCTGAGAACATGTTGCAGCTGTTGGGTTACTCTCGTCCCCAGCCTCAGCCAGGGAAGTCTGCAATCAAGACTGATGGTGCTAACTCAGATCCTGACAAAACCAGAAAGGTAAGACTGGTGAAATTCTTGTTTTGGTCTCTGCTTTATATAATCAAACACATCACAGTTGTGACATCTGTGTGAGCTTATGAAAGGTTTAAGTAAATTTTATTTATATGAAAGTTGTTATGTTTACTTATCATTTGGCAATAAACTACTCCTCCAAGCATTGTCTTATTTTTATGATTCAGCATGGAGACTACACCCTGAAGGTAACACAGGACATGATGCACTGATGATCATGTCAGTAGCTAAGAGGAATCAGCTAGTAATCACAATAAGCTGCTTGTTCTGTGTATAGAGTGTAACATTCATAAGGGAATGTGGAAATTCTTTTATCACAGTGGAGGGATTAATTAATTGATCTATTTGAATATTTAAAAACCAATGGTATCAGTACAGACATATATTTCTTTCTCCAGCCGTGCTAAAAGTGAGAAATTTTTTCACCTTTACCAATGCTCTTGTTTGACTTTACAAAGTTCACCATTAGTATTTTCACAGTACTTTGCTCTTGTCATTACTAAGAGAAACATTGTGAATTGCAGGTGACTTTCTTGGAAGATGGAGGAGACCAGCGAGGGTCCGAGGCAGCTGTTGTGGGCAGCGTGAACACCTTGGGTCAGATGGGAGGGCCTGCTGTTGGAGGAGGTAGGCAGTTAGTGCCAGGACTCATCATGATGCCAGATGGCTCAGCTCTCCATGGCTTCCAGCAGGTCCAACCTCAAGGTAAGCACCTGCTCCCATGTAATGTATCTTATGTGGGTAGTAAGAGTGTGATGACAGGTCAGACTCTTCCCTGTTCCTGGATTAGGTCAGGATGTAGATATTGTTGTCATTACAAATCCTTTATCATATGCAGACAATAATAGTTCATTGACATGGGAATCCCTTCTCTGTGCTGTTATTACAAATCCTCTCATATGAAAAGTTTCTGAATTGGATTGCCTTCTCACTTGTCAGTCAGAATCAGATATATTTTCCTGGAGTTAACAAAAAAAGAAACAAACTGTATAAGAGAAGGAATAGGTATGTATTGACGTGTTGGTTGTTTTGGTTGGTGCAGGCATGGGGGTGGTGAGTGTTGGTCCAATGGTCAACATGCAGGCCACTGCAACTATAGCCAAGGAGTTACTGAAGTCTGGAAACTCCCCTACAGCAGAGGCAATGGTGAAACAGAGTCTTCCGCCAGCGCCTCAGGGCTCCCTCCAGGTAAGCCTCCTACATTATAGTCTGTGACTTGCACATAATCCTTAGTTTTTTCCAACAATGAAGATGCCAGTGGCTAAGATTACAACATATGGTCTGCATTTTTTATTTATTCATATATATTTTTCCACTTTAGAAATTTGTATCCATACTCATTCAGTAGTATTTTGCAAGAAATTCAATACATATTTGCCTCAATGAGTAAGCATTTGAATGAAATAGCTTTTAGGAAATGAAATCCTCTTCTTACATGTTGCCATGACAAAATAGAGTTGGGGATTCAGGCCAAAGAGATGCATGACTTGAGAGGTGTTTGTGTTGTGAATGGCATGTGAATGAACGTTTTAGTTTTAAATGATAGTGATGTCAGGGAAGTGTGATGTTCTCTTAATGGCAATATAGACAGTGTTTATTAAATATTGTAAAAGCTTCATTGTGTGTGATACACATAATATGCCACCAGGGGCCTCCACCATCCAGCCAGCAGACCCTTCCACCTCCACCCCAGCAACCATCATCCATGACCGGGCCACCACAGCAACAGCAACAACAACAGCAGCAACAGCAGCAGCAGCAACCTCAGCCACCCACTCAGCAGCCCCCACAGCAGCCCCCGCCACCCCCGCCACAAATTCAACAGCCACAGCAACCTCCACCTCAACCACAAATTCCCCAGCAGCAGCAGCAGCAACAGCAACCACAACCACAGCAGCAGCAGCAACAACAGCCACCACAACAGCAGCAGCCACATGTACCAACCCAGCAACAACAGCAGCAGCAGCAACAACAGCAACAACAGCAGCAACAACAGCACCAAGCTATGGTTAATCAGGTGAGTTATACTGGCACATACATATCTTTCCTGTGTAACCAGTAAATCATGTGTCTTGGTCATGTTCAGTTAGGGAAAAACTCGTCTGACAGACACCTCTAGCCACCCATTCTTTCAGGGTGAAATGTTAAGTGATACAAAGCACCATTTACTAGTGATTCATGTTATGCTACTCCTTTGCCCTGTTGAGAGTGATTATTGACATGAAGGGCTCATAGGAACTCCTGACCGATTGCTATCGACTCCACTTGTTAGAAGCATCCATTTGCCAGCACAAAAGACTCATTTGTTATCCTGAACCATATGTGTGCCAGCTGCTGCCAAATGATCTCATGTAATGCTGCTTAAGTGTGTGTTGTTTAAGTGATGTTCACTTGTAATTGGTTTTCAGAATCCTGTATCCACCACGCAGGCAGTGCGACCCAAGGACCAGCTGATGTACCTGGCCCAGATCCTGGGGCTGCAAGTTCAGTTTACTGATTTTCCCAAGGTAAGGAAGTTCTTGATAATTATATGATCTAAATTTATATACTAGAGTCTCTACATCTCCTGGCTTCACCTGTTCTCTTATTAGTAAATATATAAAGCATGTAAGCCCTCCAAGTTCCTAATTAATACAGAACATGGGTTAATCTTTAAATTTTTACCCAAAAAGATGTGCCCATGAGATAGAGACAGCCAAGACAAGGAGTCTTCAGACTTAAATTCTCAAAGCAGCCTTGCATTCATTTTTTGTCCGCAGGGAAATAAGAGTGAGTACCTGAGCCTGGTGTCTCTCTCCACCAACCCTCCCCATGTCTCTCACGGTGCTGGGCCCACCATTGATGACTCCCATGATCAGGTGAATATATCTTTTTTTGCCTTATGCAAATGTCAATATTTCATTTGACTGAACATATAATTGTAAGATACTGAAGATGATGATCTGAATACTTAAACTACACAAATAGTCAGCATTTCATCTTGTGTGTTTCAGGCCTGCCTCACTGCCCTACGAGCCCTGGCACAGATGGGCCTGGATACTGTAACAGCAACCAAGCAGGAATGAGGTGGTGGTGACTATTTGGACAGGAGAACCACACCAACCTGTACTGCTTTATTATTATTATTGCTCTGCACAACCCTCCATCTCATTAAAAAAATTCAAATGACAAATTTGCACAAATGAAGATTGTAATAATTATTCTTGAAGCTGCACAAAGGATATACACAAGTTATTGTCAAAATATCAAGAGTTCTTAAGACCCTCTTCATTTGCTTTGCAGTTTTTTTTATTAATTTTCACTCATGTTATTTCATTAGCTTACTTCAAGGTTGAGTTCAGCTCTCAATACTGTAAACTCAACCTTAAAGACCTTTCAATTGGTGTGGTTTTCCTAGTCCTCTACAATACACTTGCAGGTATGGCATGGTGGGTGCATATTAACACATCCCGATGTGTTTATGCGGCTTGATCAGTATTCTGAGCCTTCTTCCTTCCCTGAAAAGTAATCACAACTGCCGATCTTGCCGTATATTCTTCCTGTCTTCCTGTTTTACCTTCTGAATAGATCTCTTCTTGTTTTCTACTTCCTCTCATATCTCGTGAGAACTGACTTTTCTTATGGATGAAATATAAGAGCAACGTATTTTATAATTTGAGTGAAACGGTATGGCAAACAGGATGTAGAGTGATATTGAGCTTTAGATGTTCATGAACTAAAGCTCATTTTCCCCCAATAAGCCAAGGGATCCAACACAAGATGTGTGGTGGCTCTCCTACAGGCTTTAGTGTGCTGGTGCTGGCTATCTGGTCTCATGTTGGAGAGGAGTGCTGGAGGGAGGGAGGGAGGAGACTACCTGGCCCACCCCTTCCTCACACACTCCCGTAGTCTTAGCTTGGTAGTGTACAAGACCCGCCTTCCACACTTGCCCAATATTTAGTCACACACTGAGTTGCACACAATAGATGCTGATGCTCCTAGGTGCTATATAATGCCCTGAAAGAAGTAGAGGGATAGATTCATTATTTATGTAATAATTGATATTTATTTAGTCCTAAGTATAAGCCCATTACAATAATCTGTAGTGTTTTCAGTATATTAATATTTATCCTGTCACAACTAGGTTATTTAGTGGCTTAAAAGGTTTACATAATTCCATTGGTGCCAAGTCACTTGGAATCTGCTTCATGGATTAAACCGGTAAGAACTATTGACACGTGGTGCTAAATTTGAGTATGTGTTTACCATTAAGATCATAAATCCCTCTGGAGCATCTGTATGTTTTATCTCACACTAGCGATGGGTGGCTAAATATATGGGTCAGTGGAGGTCACAGTGGGCAGCTTGTAGCCACTCCTGCTGGTCCCCAAGGGTTCTTTCTTATGGTCTACACAAGGGCTGGAGCTGGATGCCCTTTTATTGACCCATGTGTGGGGCATGTGTACCCTTGGCCACTGGGCTGGAGCTGTGGCTCTCCCATACTGTACAGCAGCTGAGTGGGTCCTGTGCTCCATCACTAGTACTTGTGACCATCTCACACCCTTCTTTTGTATCTGTTTAATTTATTGTATACCTATACTTTAGTTTGATGATCTATGTAATTTTGTCTCCCATATATTTCATTTCCAGTGAAACTGGGAAAGATGATACAGAAATGAATGGATTTACTCATGAATAGTTATAGCAAGGTGTGGCTGAGCATGGAACTTAATGGAGCACAGTTGACCACACACAAGTTGTACAGTGTTGCAAGTGTTGGCTGAGGCAGGTGACTAAAGGCAGGGGAACTATAGTTGCCACAGGCTAAGCTGCTCCAGGAGCCACACCCCTTGCTTCCTGCTCCCTCTTGGTGGGGCAGCTCACTGAGGCACTCACAATGTTCTAGTCACTTAACACTATTTTTATATGTAAATGGCTTTCTATCATCTTATTAATTAGCCTTGCCTTTAATTAATTTTCAAAAATATCAATAGGAAAACAGAATCAAAGTATTAATCCTGAAGGAAAATTGTGAAAATAAATTGATATTATATATGTAAACTTATCCCTGTGACCGTCAACACAAGCCACGTTTCCAGTGACCCGTGTCGACAGTTGTCTTGACAACTTTTATGTAAATAATGTGTGTTTGTTTATGCAGTTTTCTGAAAGATTAATACTTTGATATTTTCTTTTCCAACTGATTTTCTTTTGAATCACCAAGGCATTAGGACAAGACTAATTCATAAAGTGATTGAATATAAATATGAAAATTTGTAGCAGCGGCAGGAACACAAGTGCAGCAGCGAGCGTCCCCGCCAGCAGGGGAGGTGGCGGCGGCAGGAGTGCGGCTTGTAGAAAGGCTCAGCCCGTGGCAACTTTAGTAAATATATTAGCATTCCTTTCCTCTTAATTTTTGTAACAGACAATGTTTGTCCGAGTTTCGTACAAACCTGACCGTGTTTCTCCATTACATTTGTTCTAAGAATATTACTATAAAGCTATAAATGAGATTGTATTGTAATGGAATAGTACATTTGATGGAACTAAATATCCAAAGAAACAGTCCCCTAGAGACACTAATTATCATTTTCATTTGTAATTACATCTCAAAAGATGAAACTTTAGCTTTTAATAATCTAAGTGGGATTATTGTAAGTGCTGCCCTTCAATGTATGAAGCTATTCTTGGCTAGATTTTTGAACTATCACTTAAAACAGTTTGAGTAAAATAGTATATGTTGGTAGACCAGCCAACTTTGTTCAGAGCTCAATGGAACTCCGTATACCAGCAAGTGGTGCTTAAAAAATCTATTGCCTGAGCAGTACCACTCTAAGGTCTGTCTCCAACAGAACCAGATGAACCAGATATTTTAAAAGACTTAAGGCATGATAGTGTTACTTCACTGATTCTTGTAATGCACTCATAAGGGCAAAACCTGTGCAGCCATTTGTCTCATGCAAGAATAGGAGTCTACACTCTGGGTGTGAATTTTTGTCTGTGGCAACAAAAGGCTAAAAATGCTTGGTGAATAACACTGTCATGCTTTTGCGATTTCACATCTGTGACGCAAACATTATGAACACATGTGAAGACAACGGAAGACAGGGCCCAGCATGGTTCAAGTACAGTAACTAGCTGATGGTGTGATATAGTGAAAAGCACCAGCTTCCCCCTCTGGTATTGTAAACTCTGCCTTTGATTTTGATCTCAGGAGGAAAATGCCAGAACCAACAGTCTTGCAGTGCATCATGTGCCACTGAAGTGAAAGAATGGAAGTGTCTGAGTCAGTAATGAGGAAAACTGAATAACATGGTAATGAACTACTATATAAGCAGTGGGGGAAGCTGTTTCTGCTTGACTCCATCATATTATCAGGACAGTGGCTTGCCAAGCAAAGATACATCAATTGATGACCCTTTTGTGTTTAATGCTGCCAAGGTGCCCCGTAAGGTTCTCTATCCCGTATTTTTTTTTTACTTTGGAAAGCGAATCTTACCGAATTCAGGCAGAAAAGAGTGGTAAGCTGCAAGTTAAAGATGTTTGTGGTGCAGCTACAAGGGCTGTGCCTCCACTCATCACTCTGGAGGGAGACGCTGTAGCTGCACCACAAGCAGTGAGCAAAAATGGATAGGTGTCATTTTCCTATTTTTGATCACTGGTTGATGGGTCATTCTTTAAGAAATGTAATTTTCTTCTTTATTACAGTTAGATATTACTATTTAGTGATCGTGCATTAACATATTTTGCTTTCCTTTTGTGATCTGTGCATCATTGTTCCATTGGCACAGCACTGTCTCTGCTTGTAGATTAGGATTAGCCTGTTTAGATGCTTGAGTATTTTTGACTTTGCTGTTGTCTTCATGTCTATTCATCTAGATGATGTCAGGCCCTGTGGGTGTGGTGGTGGTAACACGCAGCGTGGGGTGGGATGTGTCTTCCATTTTGTGGAACTACTTTAATAATTAAAAATGTAATTATAAAACTAATATTACAATTGGAAATTGTAAACTTAATGCATAATCTTGTATGTAAAGGAGAGGTAAATGCTCACTATAAATCCACTGTTCATTTAATGAACATTAGGTGCACCAAAGAGGTGCACATCAGTGACTGAAGACTGCAAGCTACTAAGGTGCAGTAGTCATAATGTATGGGTCTGTTAGCACCAGGAAGGCCAGCACTTTATAATGCTTGGAGCCAGCACTGGAACACAGGCTGTGCAAAGTTTGAGTTGCCTGGCACTCACTGTGATTAGCTCCAGCTCTCCTTAACATACTATTTAAGAAGCCAGATAGATAACAGTTAAAGATCAGTTAATATTAGAGATCTGATTGCCGTTAAGTATCGTGACGTGCATCGTGTCAGAGGGCAGGTTTTATATCTTATACGTCATGCCTTGAAGTGAATTCAGCTGCAGAAGCTGAACAAAGGCTACTATACTCAGTCTCACAGACTCTGGCAAAGTCATTTTGCCACTTATGGATCAGCTGTCACTATGCAATATTCTCACCCCACTGCTTGAATACATTTCCATCTTGTTTCATCATATGCAGCAGTGACTGTATATTCAAACCCAAAACATTAATTTTGTAAGATACCAGATTATACAGATGCAAGTAATCTGGTATCTTACAAATAAATAAAGGTTTTGGTAGATGAGATCATGACTCGGTGATAGTGGTACTGCATTTGCAAATCACTAGGTGGCATGATCACTATGCTGGAGTCCATAAGCCTGAGTGTAGTAAGATGCATACTGCTGAATGTTCAGTTTGCACAATTTACCTTGTTGCTCTCTACTGTGAGAAACCCAAAAATCTGCATAGTTGTTGTGTTAATGATCTGATATATGTATATTGTGTCCTCAGAGCATATTTTGTTCACATATGTGTTCTTATATATATTAACTGATGTTAAGCAAAGGTTGTGAATTTTATGTGGCTGCATGAATGAAATGTATTATTCTTTGGGCCTGATGAAAATATTATCAAAGGAATGTTCCTTATAGCTGGCAACATTTATGCACCTACTGCAATATCTTTGTAGTTTATTTAAGAGAATATTATTCCATTTTAAGGAGCCCTAGTATTATCAAAAGAAATGGAGACATCGTCACCCCCACCTGCAATGAAATGCATCCTGAAAGTTGGTGGTGTTGCTTGTGTGGTGTCCTGGTGCCAAGCTCACCACCATTAGCACCCGCTACCACCACCACCACAACAACCCCGGCCCTCACAGCCGACCCTCACAGAGCCACACCACCTCCCAACACTCTCTTGTTAAAGAAAAGTATTGAGATAAGACCTCTGTGACGATAAAATATATTTAATTTCCTTGCATTTACAAATGTCCCTCTAGTTCTGAAAGTTGTATTCTTTATTGAATTGGTTATCACACTATTAAGAACTGTCTGAGAGGCCTTACTGTGTATGATGCAGAAGAAGAGTTATAAAGATCAATGTGGCTCTGTAAGGGTCAGACTATGATAACAATAAAAGGTTGACTGGAAATTCAGACTTTGCTGTGAACCTGATACTTTATGCTACACTGTTCTCAGCTGGGTAACACAATTTAGTACCTTTGCATATACAAATTTCTTGCACACATACATGTGTACACACATGCACACACATTTAAAAGAGAGTGCTATCCAGAGAAAATAATGATATGACCATGATACAAAATCACTTGCCTTAACTCCTAATTTTCACCATCTCCTTTGAAGCAATTCCAAGATTCCATTGGAGTAGAACATGTACAGTTCTGCCTAGATCCTCTGTTGAGTTAAAATAACATTCTTTCAATTGGAATTTCAGAATGCAGAAAAAGTCACAGAAATAAGATCAGGTAAAGAGATTTTTAGAAGCCAGACAATACCAAATAAGTGATGTACAGATGGGTACTTTATTCCTCCACTGATCAGGTTATAGTACAAAGACAAGTCAGTGCTGGAGACCCATTCATCTTTAATATCTTTCCCCTCTTCAACTGGTGATAGGAGATTTAAGAGATCCATTTTTACACCTAACGGTGTCCACTACCTCCATCCATTCTATTAAAGAGTCTTCCCTTTAGCCTCTCATCTCACGTACTAGAGAGAGGGGTGCTGGATATCAAAGCTGAACAAGACGTAAGAGATTAACAGACACACAACATGTATAGTAATGAGGCTTCATAACAGAATCAAATTGTTGACTAGGTTTTATTGATAGCTAAAATATCCACTTGAAACCTTACCAATGGAACTAGTTCATTCACAATTTATTAGAATTTAGGAACATAGAGCATGAATGACCAAACAGTTACTCAAACATTAACCTGTACAGCCCACTGTTAATTAAAAAATAGATACACCCAGACACAGGCAGTTTTTTAAATATTTTGTTTTATGTATGAAATGACATGAAAAGCTCATGTAGACAAAACATGCATGGAAGTACTGATAGAGGGCATTTAAAGGCCTCCTGCACATTCATATTTCCCAGGCTTGTGTCAAGAGGGAGGCTGATGAAGCTACAATGAAGGGTGAGAAGGAATTATTACCATAATGCATACACTCCTGGAAGTGACCCTTTCTGATCATGTACTGCTGAGCCTGCCACAAGTGTGTGAGCACCAACTTGAGGTATTGTGCCCTACACAGAGGTGCACAACAAACCCAAGTTTGAAGCAAGTACAACATTTATGAGAGGTAAATGTAAAGATCAGAAAAGCTGCCAATACAGTATCGTTGCTGGAGCAGAACATTACATGCATGTCTATAGATACAACATTGTCACTGGGGCTGTACAGATTAACCAAAGCTACTTTATCAAAAGTTATCATAACTACATACCTTACAACAGTTCACTCTTCTTTATACAAACTACTATATATTGTAATGATTTCGATAACATTTCCTTGATTGCTGAGTCCACCAGTGAAATAATTGAACTCCATTCAAATGTTTCTTCCTATGAATCTCAATATTGCAGTTCCATACATATAATCATCTGAGCGAGTGGTAATGACCCAGATTCTACCACCAAGTCTTCATAAATATATATAATATAGAGATTTAAAGCTGAAAATAGTATAAAATATATGGTAAGGGTTAACTGACTACATAACGCTCATGTTACGAAAAGATACAATATTCCAAGTAAATAATGGTAAACATAAATACTCAGCAACTTCTTATAAAACCTGCTGTGAATCTGCATACAAAATATCACCTTAGTGAGGCAACTCGCTGCTGCATATTGTCTAAGGAAATGTGTCTGGTGGAAATACCACATTCTTGAACAGAGATACATATTTACCATCTTGCTTGCCATCAACAGAGAGAGAGAGAGAGAGAGAGAGAGAGAGAGAGAGAGAGAGAGAGAGAGAGAGAGAGAGAGAGAGAGAGAGAGAGAGAGAGAGAGAGAGAGAGAGAGAGAGAGAGAGAGAGAGAGAGAGAGTATTCAGTTATGAAGATGATCACCTCTGCCCAAGAATTTGTCTGGTCAGTCACAACATTTAGCAACTCTCATGTACTGTACATATGACCAACACACCTTCCCTATGCTAGAATGCCAAAATTTCAACATCAAACCTCACATTCATAACAAACGTAAGTGTGAATAACCACTAAAGTAAAAGCAGAAAATAGCAAAAGATGCAACACTGTGGAAGTTCAATAATGGAGAGGAGAGGAGAAGAGAAGAGAAGAGAAGAGAAGAGAAGAGAAGAGAGAGAGAGAGAGAGAGAGAGAGAGAGAGAGAGAGAGAGAGAGAGAGAGAGAGAGAGAGAGAGAGAGAGAGAGAGAGAGAGAGAGAGAGAGAGAGAGAGAGAGAGAGAGAGAGAGAGAGAGAGAGAGAGAGAGAGAGAGAGAGAGAGAGAGAGAGAGCAAGCTGCTGATTCCATCCCATTTAGAAGTAGAGTACTGTGTAAGTGAAGCCTTGCCAATACATGAGGGACAATCTATCTCATATAACATAGATCCTTCCATCAGAGAGGAAAGGAGAAGATAAGAGACAAAGTAGACTACCATGAAAGAAGATTCACCTTGGATAAGATGAAATAGGTAATTAAATAAAAGAAAATACAGAGAATGTTGATACTTCCAAATGTATAACATAGTGTTTTCTATTATGCGTGCGTGCGGGCGTGTGCACATACACACACACACACACACACACGCAGTTACTGGGAGTTACAAAGCCAGCAGTTCAGAGTTGCTGATAAAATCTACATGGTACTTCTATCCACATAGGACTTGGGACTCTATATCCAAGTATTATGACATTTGGCAAATTATGGATTAAATAATTCAGCAAATTTGAAAACACATTTTGCCACACCAAATTTCAGTGAACTGCCAAGTTTTGATGATTGTATATGCAATTTCTTTCAGCCTTCATGCAACACACAGCAGACTAAACACAGTGTGGAAGGAAATGTTAGAACATCTACAGACACAAGATTTCCATGCTGGGTAAAAGCTGCAGGATTGTTAAACCTTTGTGTGCTCATGTTTCATTCCACAGCAGCATATCTCCAGACACACACAGTTCACACACAGGATGTCAGTAAAGGACAAAAGCAACTCAATGGAAAAATTACCTCAGATTATATGCCCAGAAACATAAACAAACATAATAATAATAATAATAATAATAATAATAATAATAATAATAATAATAATAATAATAATAATAATAATTAGATAAATAATAATAATAATAGTAATAATAATAATAATAATAATAATAACAAAAGTAATAATAACACTTTTGAAAGCCATCAGTCTTGTACAGTATACATCTGTACTTGTATCAATGACCAAAATAAACCAAAGGTATTTACAGCACACTATGTAAGAATTAACAAGTTTACAAAATTTTATATGGTGACATTGTCATCAAGAATATGCAATCCCATTCTTGGACCCTGAAAATAGAAACAAATCCTTATCTAATTCCTTACAATACCTTTGGTTAACTTCCTTAAATATAAATGACGACAATAAATGCTTGCAAAACATAAAACATGAACCAACATCTTCCTGACCACAGTTCCACTTTTACAAAGATTCCAGGTTTCACCTGAAATATTCACTTCAGTGGTAAATGATGTTTCATACTAAATACAATTCAAGAGAAAAAACACATCCATACAGGATGCAAAGCTCACCATCTCATCAAAACAAACACATTGTATAACATCAGCATTACCTCTCCATCCACCAGGCTCAGGTCAAAGTATTACAGTAACTATTAGTATATATTACTATCATCCCAACACATCTATTTGACACCAAACACAATGTACATTTTAAAGCTACCTATTTAACACTAAACCATAACATCTTCATAAAAAATATATCTTCATATTAAACAAACGAGTCCCTTAATATACCAAGGAACAATGATCAGCCGCCAGGCAGTAAAGCAGACTCAACACAAATGCTCACACTTCACACAACAGGACATGCAGTTACATATTAAACAGTTTGATCAGACTCCAAAATACAGCAGGTAATTCTTATCTGTTATATTACTCTTACAATTACATGGAGAAACACTTCTCTCTGGCACAGGCATACACAATAAAGCCACACTATACTCAGGTTCACCACAAGAAGAAACATACAAAACTGTAACACACACACACACACACACACACACACACACACACACACACCTGGAAACTCCAAAGGTTTAATGTCAAAAATGTCATCACTTCTCACAGATCCACTTACACAATACACCATGCAACATCTATATTTTCCTATAAGTGAAAGTGTGTTTGCAGGGATCTTATAAAATTCTACTATCACTTTCTCAATCATGACTATCTATTGTTTCACTTTCTGGCCTCAAATCCTCTGTAGTGAGGAGCCAGAAAGGCATCACCTGTCCATGATACACACTGGGGATGTAATTTTTGTAGCCACTCAGTATATTGTTGTGTAACATAATGAGAAGCCTATATTTGTGAGAGGTGCCTCAGTATATCACAGATCACTAAAAATCTGCTGAGGCAACATAGTCTTTCTGAGTATCAAAATATACATATAAAATAACTCATTAGGATGATGACACATTTCTTGCTAAACAAACTTAGTCTCTCTCCTTCAAACTAGATATCACCTTTGGCCTTTGTCTAACAATGCACACCAAAACTTTGCAAGTGAGTATTTACCTTGGTTATGAAATTCAGAATACAGATGAATGGACAAGAGAATTTAAATTAATTCCCTTTCCTCTTGTGCATCCTTATAATAGGCATTTAAATCAATCTGATTACATAAAGCTAATTCATTGCCATGCATTACCACAGTTGAACTTGTGACTAGAATTGTAACTCAACATAGCATCAACACATACAATGAAATATATAGCAAAACATGGAATCTCTAAAGAAAGTTCCTCATAAATCCTTCTGATACCTCTGCATGACTAAGACTGACTCCTTGCTTGCTTTTTAAAGAACTGAAGGGTGCACATGGTCACCTACTGCTGAGAAATGGTGACTGTGTTTAGGTAGCCAAATCAAGGAAACCATAAGTGGACTTTTCTGACACCTGGAGCACTAAACAGAGTAAATAATAGCAATCACCATCACCATCATCACCAGGTAAGTCACTCCCTGGTAAAGATGGGTAAACAATCCCCGTCAAGGAGAAAGATCAAAACTAAATCTAAACTACCTGTCAGGACAAAATCAGCCTTAACACAAGATTAAATTTAAAGTTGCATCAAATTTCAAGACAATTTTTTGTGACTTATTACTGACACCACCACACATTACTTTGGCATTCCTCACTCCCTCCTATCTTGCCCTTAAACAGATTCCTCAAATGTCACACAAAAAACACAAGGAATGTAACATGTCCTCTTGAAGATACTGTATCAGCTTTGCCTCGCCCAAAATCATCAAAAGTTGTACATATAATTATTCTTAACAGATCTTATTTGTGTGTGTGTATTTTCCTTAACCTTATTGGTTTTACTCTTTTTACTTAGCTGGTGTATGACTGCCAGAGCTGCTCTAGGTAAAGAGAATAGGACCCTGGTAAGGTATAAGAAAAATATGTACGGGAATATAATGAATGAACAATTAGCACTCCCAATTACATGCATATGAGAAAACTTGCTGCCCATATAAACTCTCAATATATGTGAAAAACAATCATGATCAACTGTAAATATGAGGAGCAAAAATTAATAATACAGAAATGAGTCTTAATCTTCATATACAAAAATAATTGTATATATATGAGTAGCAAAACTCATTACATAAAAAACTAGTCTTACCCTTTGAAGACCATTTCACTCATCGACTCCTGGACTCCTTAACAAGAAATTACACACAATGGACATGTCAAACCATATCAAGGAAAGTGTGTTTTGAGTGTTTTTGAGCTACTTATGTACCAAAACACTAAAATGCATGCAAAACACTGTTTCCCATCAAGAGTGTGTCAGGCTGTACTGAACACATGATCAAGTAAGAGAGGGAAAAGAAAAGAATAAAGGAATGGATTTCTTTGGAAGAAACAGGGGATTTACTGGCAATCCTTATCATGATAATGTTACTGATGCAAACTGTCACAAAAACACTTTTTCACTTGTGACTTAAATGAAAACCTCTCAGCTTAGTCAAAAGAAAATGTACAGCATCTGAGCCACACATTATAGATAGTCAAAACTGTGGAAATGCTTCATATTCATTCTCCATTTCATAAAACTGACATGTGACTTCTAAGCACTACTGAACTAATTACCAATCAGGACTTCCTAAGCAATTGAATGCTGCTTGAAAATTGCTCCTCTTGGATAAAAAGTTGTTACAAACACTACAAAATACTTAAATGCAAGACATCCTACAAATAACTTAACCTAGAGTTAACCAATCCACTCTGACCACTCACCTGCGACAACGAGGAGTGAACCTGAGTGCTTGCAGCCGAGCAGGCGCACCAAGCTGACACTTGAGGGCTGACAGCAGCTGTCTGTTACCATACATATTATACAGCTGGCACTGTCAGTGTGAACCATGGGGTGATACAGAGCATGCTCAACCTCAGGCAGGCAAAGACAAAGTGATACACAGTGGGCACTCATGGGAGGCTGTGTGGTGCTAAGCCTCACTCTCTGGATGCTCCTCTTCAGCAGGTGGTGGGAAGCGGGGAGTGGGAGCTGGCTGAGGCAGACGTGGCACAACAGGAGGGGAGTGAGTGGGTGACTCCCCTGGCAGATCACCATCCAGGATAAGGAATTGTCCGTCAGAGCTCACCTTGGGAGGATCGCTGATGTCAGGCAGCTGTGCAATGTTGGCCAAAAGCAGCTTCTGCAAGGTAAATTTATGAAAATGAGAAACCCTGTGCACTCAATTAACTTACATGGATTATTTGCACCTAAGATACACAGGTGCACCAATGAACAATGGGAGAAGAAAGTATCCATGGTCTGCAATTCAGTAAATATATGTAGTGGAAGTTTTTGCACTCTATTGTATGGGCTATCCTATGAGTGCTATATGCCTCATCTCAGTGTGTAAGTCAATGGACACACAAATGATGGTGACAAGATGGTAATGCCAGGCAGGCAGGAGTGCTGAGATGCCACACATGACAAATGTGTTAAATGTAATTATTCAGAAGCTTTTAAAACAAAGTATTATTTCTAGACATGGAAACACATAAACACAGAACATGATAAACAGAATAAAGAAATAAATAAGTAGATTAATATATAAATAACTAAATAAAGCTAAAAATATTCTTACTGTTTCTTGTTTTCTCTTTTTCTCAAATGTCTTCTTCTCCAGCAGCTGTTCATAGGCCGCCTTGGCTGCCACTCCCAGGGCTGAGCACACGTCTGTCCCACTGACATCTGCTTCATACACAAAACAAGAATACTTTGTGCCTTCCACGCCGTTGTTGTCACTCTGCCGCACAATGTACCCAACTAATCTGAGGAAAGGACAAAAGACCATTTTAGTATCATTCCTCACTCATACAGACTTACACAGTACAGTCATCAGCATGACAACAAGTCCTTCCTCTTAATTACCATACTCCCCCATTCATGTTTAGATTCCAAGATTTTCTACCTAAGGAACCTCTAATTAACATCTAACTTTTTTCCAGAGCTCTACCTATACACGAGGCAATGCAACAATGAAGTCAGGCCTCACTTATGGTTTTCAGTGTGAGCAGCCCAGTAGGCGATCTCCTTCAGGCTGTGCTGGAGGCGGACAGCACTGGAGGCAGGATCGGCAAGCACCAGGTGGGTGTTGGTGATGCACAACTTGAGCTCAGTAGTGGAGAAAAGGTTATGGATGGCCCTTGCTGCCAGGATTCTCCGCATCACCTCACATACCACACTCTGACCTGCAGGCACCATTGCACTACAAATAACCATCACACAAGGTAAGGCTGAAGTGTCATGTACAGGTTCTTCATATATGTACAATAAGGGTTGTGACTTTGAATAATATAGAAACTAATCAACGAATAGCAAATATGAGATGCAATTTGGTGACGAAACACATTTCACAACCATTAACCAACAATCTCAGAACACAGCTATACCTTTTATTTCAACTAAAATTACAAATCAGCAATGATACTAAAGTAATACTAGAATAGTCTACTGAATGAAGGAAGACATGATCTACTCAGAGGCTAAGGGTCAAATCAGATTACAGCAGGCAGGACTTACATCAATGCATTAACAAGCACAAGGTATATGGAAAACAATCTGTTGAGGGTACAAGTTATTACGAGTTATACAGTTCATGTATTGCTGTTATTAGTGTTGTCATAATTTATGCTAGGGCAGAGAATTACAGAAAGTGAGATATGAATGACAGGGAGGCTTCACTGGGCTTCTTCCCCTAGGATTGCTTCTTCGTGCTTTCTTGAGGCTGAATACAAGGATGATGAAGATGATTATTATTTGAACATTCCTCCATGATGAATCAAGAATGGAAGCTACTTTTTTTATGACATATTAGAACACTCAAAGATTCATCACTTTAATGTGTTGAGGATGGAGCTGGAATTCACTTGAGAGAGAGAGAGAGAGAGAGAGAGAGAGAGAGAGAGAGAGAGAGAGAGAGAGAGAGAGAGAGAGAGAGAGAGAGAGAGAGAGAGAGAGAGAGAGAGAGAGAGAGAGAGAGAGAGAAATCATGCACTTGTTGCTGGTAGCTGACTTGACTTGCATACTGAACACACTTATTAAGTAAACACTCATGCAATGGTTAGCAGGCTCTTGGGGTGAGGTGACTTGGAAGCAATGTGCAGCTCAGTGTGACAACTTACCATTTATGAAAGAAACAACTGAAAAAGAGATTTTAAGTTAAATACCACTCAATGACATAATTGGGCATGATATGAATGAATAATTAACACACACACACACACACACACAAAAAAAAGTCCATATTTGTATTTTCTTTCAAATTATACTCTATTTTTTTGTTGTTGTTCATCTGTAGATGAAAAGCTTAGGAAAAAACTGAGCTGATATGTTGTCAGTACTTCACAGGTAATAACAAAAGAGAAGAAAAGAAAAAAAATATAGAGAACCTGAAGTATTCCCCTGTGCATGAAATGAGTGAGAGTCCACACTGAAGAAATGAAGTCAGTGGCAGATGTGAGGATCTAGTGTCAGGTGGTGAGGGCATGAAGTGTTACGTTCCACGGGTGTGCCTGTGAAAGCCTCCTGTACACATGGTCCCAGAGGAAGCAATAATGGCTTGCATGCTACAGGTTATTCCACCAATCAAATTTCAGCTGCTGATGCTGCTGCTGCATATTGAACTGCTATCACAAATTAGTTCAAATTAGCAAAAACAAAAAATAGCCAATACCACACACTATTGCATTAGTTAGTATTGCTCTATGATGCCAACAGATTCTGGCTTCACTTTCCAAAGTGAAAGCTTTGACCCTATCACAAAAGTGTACTTCTAACAACACATTAACCTGGAACACACTAAAAAATTTGAAAATGGTTGTGGTATTAGAGAAACCAAATCTGTCAAGTACATATAACCCAATGCAAACTTACAACAAATTAGAATACCCACTAGCTGCCCAAATGAATAATTTCAAAAGAAGAGAATACTAATTTCAAGAAACGAGGAAGTGCAAACTTTCTCACACCTACTGGTTGAAGTCACAGCATAAAGTCACAATCCTTCAACCAGCAAGCTGCCATCTAACTCTGAAAGTCTAGGCTTGTGCAACATTGTAATTCGTCATGTTGTCAGAAATACACCTTGTGTGCTGGAGCCTCAGGAACAGTGCCACTCAAGAGCCACCACTACCTGCCTTCCTCACTCACCTCGGTCCACATTGACGCCCATGGAGCCAAGAAAACGCACCCCAAAGAAGGTGCGTGGCTCGTCTTCCTTCAGCACCACATCCCCACCGGCAGATTCATCATTCTCACTGCAACAAAGGTAATACAACTTATACTTTCTATACTCAAATTTGCAATGCAGCAAGGATAACTTTCTGAACACCCCACACCACATTGTGATGTTAAATACAATTCTCAACTCATCTCTTGGACCAACTATTTCATACATGTCATTACCTAAAGCATTATAATCACCAAATCTTCTCTATATGGCATAACTTGCCTTGCTTCTATTCCTCAAGTGTCATAATATTCACCTGTTCATATCAAGCGTGAAGGTTTCCTCATTGGAAGTGAGAAGGTCAAACACAATTGGAGCATCAGGGGGGATTGCCACTACCTCTGGGGGACTGCTGGTGGCCCCTGTTGAGGCAGTAGAGGTGGTGGTGGCAGTGGAGCCAGCCAGGGTTGGGGTTGGGGGAGTGGAGCCAATGGCAGCAGAGGCAGCATGGAACTTGTCAGCCTGTAGGAAAGGGACAGAGAGCCTTATTTGGCAAAGAAAGGAGAAAAAATAATATTCCAAACATATGCTGTTTCTGATACATGCATAAAAATGTATTAGAAAAAGCTGATTCAAGACCTGGCTCCATTTTAATAAAGAAATTTATATCTATTTATATATCAACAGACTGACAAGGTGAGCATTCTCTCTTGTGGTCTTGTGGACTTACAAAGAACTGCCCCACGCCAGACAAGAGAGATGGCGGGACAACCTTCTCATCCTTGATGTACCCGCCATCCTTGCCTAGATTGTGGATGGTCAACATCCACTCATCTCGCTCCCGGTCATTGAGGGCTTGCAGGGTGACATACCTGGAAGACAACCGGTGCCAGCATCATCACCCACCCATCATCAATGCATCCTTTCCTGCTCTTACACAATAAGGAATCATGACTCTAGGATGGAAAATAAGGAGTCAGTACAGGAAAACTGTCATGACCAGCAGGTCACACATCACAATCACTTGGCAACTATTATTCTAAATACCTAAGTTTACTAAGCTCTAGGTAGGCATGTGACAAGCATTTACCACTTATCATTA
This sequence comes from Scylla paramamosain, assembly GCF_035594125.1. Classification (NCBI taxonomy): domain Eukaryota; kingdom Metazoa; phylum Arthropoda; class Malacostraca; order Decapoda; family Portunidae; genus Scylla; species Scylla paramamosain. The sequence goes on along the minus strand of NC_087163.1, from coordinate 26,394,869 downwards.
AAGATAACACAAAAATAATTATAAAATGTACAGAAACACCATAAGCATAACAAATATACAAAAATAAGAGAAGCTGCAAGAAGCCATCAAGCCTACATAACATAAACATAAACATAACTACTTAAACATAACTACCTATTTCCACCTATCATCTCCATCCATAATTCTGTCTAATCTTCTTTTAAAGCTTCCTAATGACTCAGCACTAACAACCTGATTACTGAGTCCATTCCATTCATCTATCACTATTATCTGAGAACCAATTACTTTCTCTCTTTTCTAAATCTAATTTTTTCAAGCTTGAACCCATTATTTCTTGTTCTATTCTGATTACTTATCCTGAGAATTTTGATTACAACACTCTTGTTATATCACAAAAGGTGAAAGCTTCTCACTTTTTACTGGTGGCAACTTGGAACACGTGGAGGCGGTCATCCGTGTCTGTGGCGTGCACCACTGTGGAGGAGTCAATCTCCAGTAACAGTGACCCCACTGGCTCACCCTTGGCCACCCCCATCAGGTTACCACCTTCCACAAACACGTACTGTCGTTCCCAGGAGCTCATGACACCCATATACTTCCTGTTGTTGAAGAGTCATGACTGAGTTGCCTGTCTGTCTGAACTGGTGACTGTACACGGAGGCAGCTGTGGTCACTTCCCTCAAAGATTAAACTTATTCATCCTCAAGGCCATTTCAAAACACTAAATGAAAAAAGCTGTCCATATTATCAGTCAATACATAAACTTGGGATAAAAATTAGTAAACTTACTCAGCCTTGAGACCACTTCAATGAAATCCATTAAAAAAGCTAACTACGTTATCAAAACAATGCATAAATTCTGGATAAAATATCCATAATGCCTTCAGTTTCATTTCAACTATATAATTCTTCTTAAATAATGGAATGTGAACATAAACTTTTAGTAACATTAATTCTCTGGTATCCCATCAGTACATATCAAAGTAAGTGTCCTAATGTGTTTGTCTTACTTCTGCACATTGAGGTAGCCACTCTTGGTGGTGAGGGTGGTGTCTGGGGGCAGCGCAGCAATGTCTGCAGGGGGCTGGGCGTAATACATGAGCTGGGACTGGGTGATTATGGAGTCTATCAGCTCAAGGGTATCATTTCTTTCCTTCATTTGGTCATCATGGATGCTATACAAATACAGAGAAATATTTATTTTAAGGGAAATTCTCTCTCTCTCTCTCTCTCTCTCTCTCTCTCTCTCTCTCTCTCTCTCTCTCTCTCTCTCTCTCTCTCTCACTGGAGCTAAAGTCAATTATTTTTTAATTATGTCTTTAGCTTGAGTTAAAGTGCAAACATAAAAAGTGAAGGACACAAAACACCAGCAATTAATGGTTTCCTTTCAGTACTCATGGCATAATTCATGGCACAGTCCTTCCCTTAGTAAAAAGGAAAAGAGTTATTGGTTTCATCTTTTTAGACTCCTGTGTGTCAGTGTGTAATGTATATCATTTCTAGTCTTCTACAGCAAATACACACACTCAAACACATATAAGGAGTGAGAACAAATAGTCTCAGTTCATCCCAAGATTCAAACTTATGAGACAAGCACACTAACCCCACACCAACAAGTGATCCACTCATGACACGCACCTCTTGGCAGACACAGATACGTTGGAGAGAAAGTCTTCCAGCTTAGGGACAGAGAGGGTGTCATGGCCCATGTTGTAGTGTGCCCTTGTTGCCACCATCAAGCCAAGGACTGGCTCCAGTAGTGCTATCTTGTGTGAGTACTGAAGCTGGTTCATTTTGGCATAGTAGTTCAGTGCCGTCTGAGGAGATACCCAGACTCATGAAATACATATTGGCAGTCACGAGAAAGCAAATATTTTCCTGTTAATATGAACTACAAAGCTTTTTTACAATTTTCTCAGAGATGCGTCACCTGGTGGAATTTCTTCCTAGTGACATAGACTTCCTCGTTTGCCTCGCGTCGCTCCATCTCGGGGTCTTTCCGGCGGCAGCGGCTGTATCGAGAGATGGCTTTCTCCATGTCTAATCCAGCAGTCTGCAAAATTTTCATAATTTTAACTATAAGATGAGATACAGATCTTTAATCAAACGTCTGCTGAAAAGACGAGAAGAGCATTACCAAAAAATTCAATTATAAAATTTACAACACATTTCAGCCAGACAATAGTCAAGGTTCTAGCATCAGTTAAATATAGTCCAGTGTGTTGCATGATTTTACTCAATGTGTACCAAGTGTTAAATTGGCACTAACTGTGAATGAAGTGAACAACAGCCCTCACCAGCCTCATCAATTTCACTAAAGAACATCTGGATGATCTTACTAACCCAAAAGGAAAAGATGTATAGCTAACAAAGTTTATTCAGGAATATACAAAAATGTTTAATAATCAAATATTCAGTTATTTTGCAGAGACAGAATTACAGATATTCTTAATAACAAATACATTCAGTGATTTTATGTCCAACTCACATTCGTGTCTGATCTCAAGCAAGTCAAGTAAGGAATATATAGAATGACTTACTTGATGCTGTGACGCCTTGTTGTCCATTTCATATAACTCTGTGTCTATGAATCTTGACAGAGGATACACAGACCCATCTGCTATTTGAGTGGCAACGATGTGCTCCCATGAACTCATCTGGAAAGTATAACCTATCAAGAATGATGATCTTTAATGATCACAGTGGGGATAAAGTGACTATTATTTGTTTAATCCCTCATTATTACAGTATTGTGAGCAATGCTGGGTCACTGACACTGTGGTACTTGTGGTATCTCAGTATAATATTAAAGTATAACTGGCTTTTTTATATATCTGGGGGAACAGCCAAGGACAAGAAATGGCTTTTCACTCCAATCTACTTTTGAGAGACAAGTGGGTTCACCCTCCCTACATGTGGGAGCACCACTCCAAACATGCATGGATTAGCTCCCTGTATACCCTGTGTAGAGTAAGCAACTGAGAGGAGAGAAAGCATTTGGCAGAGGTGAAACAGAAAACCTAATGTCTGTTTACACATACGTAAGCAGTGCTTTTCTGCTACAAAAGAACATAAGTATACAATTATACATTATGTAAATATATATATATATATATATATATATATATATATATATATATATATATATATATATATATATATATATATATATATATATATATATATATATATATATATATATATATATATATATATATATATATATATATATATATATATACATAGCTCAGAATGACAAGTTGGATCCAAACAGATACAGATATAATACAAGCTTAATTTGACTTCTGCATTTATCATTAAGTAAACCCAATTAAGCAAATACATACAAGTAAACCATCCTCAGGACAAAAATCTGTGAGACATCAGCTGAAAAGCACATCTCCACTAAAAAGGGAATACATACTGTGGCAGCCTTGTCATATCATTTATTCAATATTGTGTTGATTTAAATCATACAAGATATCAACTGTAGCAATATATATATATATATATATATATATATATATATATATATATATATATATATATATATATATATATATATATATATATATATATATATATATATATATATATATATATATATATATATATATATATATATAATGTGTGTGTGTGTGTGTGTGTGTGTGTGTGTGTGCTTCTGAGTGAATATGGTATCCAACCTGTGTATGCTCAGTAAAAAAAAAACACACACACACACACACACACACACACACACACACACACACACACACACACACACACACACACACACACACACGCACACACACACACACACACAGGCCTCACCTCTGAAATGTGGGAAGCAAATTTTTCCAGGGTTTCAGCCACAGCTTCTCCCTTATCATTGTCCACTGAGAACTTCTGCAAAGAACACAATAACTGAGTAAAGGAAGGTTTGTGGCTCATGAAAAATTAACCAACAGAAATCAGAGTACATGAAAATATAACCCTATCAAAAACAAATACATAAAATTCTACACAATGTACTGCTCTCCATATATGAAAGTGACATAGAGAGAGAGAGAGAGAGAGAGAGAGAGAGAGAGAGAGAGAGAGAGAGAGAGAGAGAGAGAGAGAGAGAGAGAGAGAGAGAGAGAGATTCTTTACCTGAGGCTTAACACCTCTGTATTGTCATGTTGGAGTTTTCCCCATAGTACAATGATACACAACAAATCTATCTAAGAAGATGGGGCAAATGTTGAAGACTTACTGAAAATTTAGATGAGAAGTTCCTCCACATGGGCAGTAAAAGAATACAGATTAACTAGCTATGATTTCTGACACTTCCCTATTGTGAAAGAAGCACTGATGTTCCTTCAAAAAAAAAAAAACTGTCATTCTCCACTTACAATGTTCTTGTAGGCCTTGAGGTGCTTTGCCAGGTCTTGGTAGGCTGAAGTCAACTGGTTATGGGCTGCCACCAGCTTGGAGGAGAGCTGGTGTAGGGAGGTCACATAGTCCCTCAATGCTTGGGAGTCAGCAGCAAACAGCCCCACCAGTGTGCGGATCTGAAAGGTTCGGTATTCTTATATAAGTGCACCTATCTCATGGCAAAAAAAAAAAATAATAAATAATAAATAAATAAATAAATAAATAAATAAATAAAATAAAATAAAATAAAATAAAATAAAATAAATAAATAAATAAAAAAAAATTTTCTCAGTGAAGTACTTGGGTCTCATATAACACAGTGGTGTATATCTTTATTGCCACAAATTGTTAATTCCTGAGACATTAATTTTTATCAAATATATTGTTTCCTCCACATACTCAGGTTACCTCGCGTCACAATGGGCTGCAGGCACTGTCGGGAGGAAGGGGAGTGAAGGACAAGAGGAAGGAAGGGGGGTAGAAGAGAAGGGATTTCATTAGCACATGCATGAAACAATGCCTCAGCCAATAAAAAATAAATAAATAAATAAATAAATAAAAAAAGCCAATAGGCAGGCTGTATTCTGCAAGGCAGGAAGGAGCTTGATTGAATCAGTCTTGGAAGATGGCTCCATGTGGTGGCGATAAGAAAATTTCACAGCAATAATGAAGCTTAATTATCTCCATTCTTCCCACTGAGGATTCCTGTGATGAGGAAGTACCAGAGGACCAATAAGGTAGGTTAGGTTTAGTTAGGTTACCTTGGGTTTAGTTAGATTTAGTTAGGTTAGGTTTAGTTAGCTTTGTTTTTTTGTCATGTGCGAAGATGAAACTACATTTTTCTGGTAGATTTTGGTGTTCTATGGATGAATGTCTGCTTGTTTTCGTCACAAATCATTAGTTTATGTATGTGAGGGCGGTGTATTAAAGAAAAAACGTTAATTTGTAGCTGAAACAGTTACTAGATTCATTCAAGGCACATCAAAATCTACCAAAAAAATGTAGTTTAGTCTGAAAATGTTAAACGGATGCACTTCTATAACAAAGGTTCTTCACACCTTGGTGACTCAATGTGGCTTTTATGCAATCATCAAAGGGACCTGTGCACTGATGACAATCTAACAAGTGTATGTGCTGGCCAAAATTGGCACGTACCTAATTTGGTATACAATCGAGGGAGTGGTGTGTGCAAATAATATTCATAAAGAAAAACATTAGTGGTGGTGAGACTTAACCTTCTCAAAATACATATAATTAAATATAAGTTGTAGACAAATACACAAATGGATAATTACCTGGGGCGAGTCATCGAGGGCATTCTCTAGAGGCAGCTTGTCAAATGTTGCTGGAGACGCCATGGCTCATCAGACACTCACGCAGTCACAGACCAATACGACTACCACTGCCACACACTACCGCCCACTCAACACCACCCAGATGGTAACTTATGACCTGAGAAACACTAGATTACGAAGTCAGAGAGCACAGGACAAAAAAACAGAACACAGCACCGCTTCCAGTTCTTATTTGGTTGCTGCTTGCAATAACTCAACTTTTACAAAAGTAATTCTTCACTGCCTGTGGGATATTGAGAGGTGCTGCACGCCACACGTAATTCTGCGAGGGAGGAGTGTCTGGCAGACTGGGCAATGACAAGGCGAGGCAGCAGTTGCAGCTGGAGGAAGAGAGTGGCGCGTCACACGTACAGACGCACAGACAGCCACTCGCTGCCAGCCTCGCCCAGCCGGGCTTCTACGAATGTGTTTTCGTATTAAAATTGCTCGCAGAACACGTAGTATCATCTGCATAGAGTTGTAATGACAGATTACTATTGCTACGTTGACTGTGAGTTACATCATGATAAAAATGGAGCAAGGAAACATGAGTAATAAATCATAACAGCATCAAAACTTATTCACTCCCAGAACACGTATTATCAACATCTGCATGGAGTTACAATGGCTAACTACTATTGTTTTGTTGTGTGTGGAATATGTTAGGATAGAAATGGAGCAAGAAAATGTAATGAATCAGAACTAAGCACAAATGTGACTTTTTTTTTTTTTTATGTAGGAAGGACACTGGCCAAGGGCAACAAAAATCCAATAAAAAAAAAAAATGCCCACTGAAATACCAGTCCCACAAAAGGGTCAAAGCAGTGGTCAAAAATTGATGAATAAGTGTCTTGAAACCTCCCTCTTGAAGGAATTCAAGTCATAGGAAGGTGGAAATACAGAAGCAGGCAGGGAGTTCCAGAGTTTACCAGAGAAAGGGATGAATGATTGAGATTACTGGTTAACTCTTGCGTTAGAGAGGTGGACAGAATAAGGGTGAGAGAAAGAAGAAAGTCTTGTGCAGCGAGGCCGCGGAAGGAGGGGAGGCATGCAGTTAGCAAGATCAGAAGAGCAGTTAGCATGAAAATAGCGGTAGAAGACAGCTAGATATGCAACATTGCGGCGGTGAGAGAGAGGCTGAAGACAGTCAGTTAGAGGAGAGGAGTTGATGAGACGAAAAGTTTTTTATTCCACCCTGTCTAGAAGAGCAGTATGAGTGGAACCCCCCAGACATGTGAAGCATACTCCATACATGGACGGAAAAGGCCCTTGTACAGAGTTAGCAGCTGGGGAGGTGAGAAAAACTGGCGGAGACGTCTAAGAACACCTAACTTCATAGAAGCTGTTTTAGCTAGAGATGAGATGTGAAGTTTCCAGTTCAGATTATAAGTAAAGGACAGACCGAGGATGTTCAGTGTAGAAGAGGGGGACAGTTGAGTGTCATTGAAGAAGAGGGGATAGTTGTCTGGAAGGTTGTGTCGAGTTGATAGATGGAGGAATTGAGTTTTTGAGGCATTGAACAATACCAAGTTTGCTCTGCCCCAATCAGAAATTTTAGAAAGATCAGAAGTAAAGCGTTCTGTGGCTTCCCTGCGTGATATGTTTACCTCCTGAAGGCTTGGACGTCTATGAAAAGACGTGGAAAAGTGCAGGGTGGTATCATCAGCATAAGAGTGGATAGGACAAGAAGTTTGGTTTGGAAGATCATTAATGAATAATAAGAGAGTGGGTGACAGGACAGAACCCTGAGGAAAACCACTGTTAATAGATATAGGAGAAGAACAGTGACCGTCTACCACAGCAGCAATAGAACGGTCAGAAAGGAAACTTGAGATGAAGTTACAGAGAGAAGGATAGAAACCGTAGGAGGGTAGTTTGGAAATCAAAGCTTTGTGCCAGACTCTATCAAAAGCTTTTGATATGTCCAAGGCAACAGCAAAAGTTTCACCAAAATCTCTAAAAGAGGATGACCAAGACTCAGTAAGGAAAACCAGAAGATCACCAGTAGAGCGGCCTTGACGGAACCCATACTGGCGATCAGATAGAAGGTTGTGAAGTGATAGATGTTTAACAATCTTCCTGTTGAGGATAGATTAAAAAAAACTTTAGATAGGGAGGAAATTAAAGCAATAAGACGGTAGTTTGAGGGATAAGAACGGTCACCCTTTATAGGAACAGGTTGAATGTAGGCAAACTTCCAGCAAGAAGGAAAGGTAGATGTTGACAGACAGAGCTGAAAGAGTTTGACTAGGCAAGGTGCAAGCACGGAGGCACAGTTTCGGAGAACAATAGGAGGGAACCCAACAGGACCATAAGCCTTCCGAGAGTTTAGGCCAGCGAGGGCATGGAAAACATTATTGCGAACAATTTTAATACGTGGCATGAAGTAGTCAGAGGGTGGAGGAGAGGGAGGAACAAGCTCAGAATCGTCCAAGGTAGAGTTTTTAGCAAAGGTTTGAGCGAAGAGTTCAGCTTTAGAAATAGATGTGATAGCAGTGGTGCCATCTGGTTGAAATAGAGGAGGGAAAGAAGAAGAAGCAAAGTTATTGGAGATATTTTTGGCTAGATGCCAGAAATCACGAGGGGAGTTAGATCTTGAAAGGTTTTGACATTTTCTGTTAATGAAGGAGTTTTTGGCTAGTTGGAGAACAGACTTGGCATGGTTCCGGGCAGAAATATAAAGTGCATGAGATTCTGGTGATGGAAGGCTTAAGTACCTTTTGTGGGCCACCTCTCTATCATGTATAGCACGAGAACAAACTGTGTTAATTAAACCAAGGTTTAGAAGGTTTAGGACGAGAAAAAGAGTGAGGAATGTACGCCTCCATGCCAGACACTATCACCTCTGTTATGCGCTCAGCACACAAAGACGGGTCTCTGACACGGAAGCAGTAGTCATTCCAAGGAAAATCAGCAAAATACCTCCTCAGGTCCCCCCAACTAGCAGAGGCAAAACGCCAGAGGCACCTTCGCTTAGGGGGATCCTGAGGAGGGATTGGAGTGATAGGACAAGATAAAGATATGAGATTATGATCGGAGGAGCCCAACGGAGAAGAAAGGGTGACAGCATAAGCAGAAGGATTAGAGGTCAGGAAAAGGTCAAGAATGTTGGGCGTGTCTCCAAGACGGTCAGGAATACGAGTAGGGTGTTGCACCAATTGCTCTAGGTCATGGAGGATAGCAAAGTTGTAGGTTAGTTCACCAGGATGGTCAGTGAAGGGAGAGGAAAGCCAAAGCTGGTGGTGAACATTGAAGTCTCCAAGAATGGAGATCTCTGCAAAAGGGAAGAGGGTCAGAATGTGCTCCACTTTGGAAGTTAAGTAGTCAAAGAATTTCTTATAATCAAAGGAGTTAGGTGAGAGGTATACAGCACAGATGAATTTAGTATGAGAGTGACTCTGTAGTCGTAGCCAGATGGTGGAAAACTCGGAAGATTCAAGAGCGTGGGCACGAGAGCAGGTTAAGTCACTGCGCACATAAACGCAGCATTCAGCTTTGGATAAAAAATGAGGATAGAGAAAGTAGGAGGGAACAGAAAAGGGGCTACTGTCCGTTGCCTCAGACACCTGAGTTTCAGTGAGGAAAAGAAGATGAGGTTTAGAAGAGGAGAGGTGGTGTTCTACAGATTGAAAATTAAATCTTAGACCGCGAATGTTGCAGAAGTTAATGAAGAAAAAGTTGAGGGGGGGTGTCAAGACACTTAGGGTCGTCGACAGAAAGGCAGTCCGACCTGGGGACATTTATGGTCCCCTCCCCAGATGGGGACTCCGAGGCTGGTGTAGGAGTCGCCATGATGATTTTAAAATTTTTGAGTGAAGGGTATGTGTGTTATTAGGTGCTTGTAGTTTTGTGTGGAGGAAGAGAGTTGTCTTTAGAGGGCAGGCTGTGACTGCCCCCTTGTGTTGTGAAACACAAAGGGAAACGTTCAGTGAGGTCACAGCTGGGTTTAATGATAAGTTCACAGCACCCCCTGAACAGTGCTTTAGACCTCACCGGGAGTAATTATCGTTTTGGCAGGTGTCTACTGCCTCCTCCAGTGTGTGATTTTTATATTTATACATCTGACGTATTATCAACATTAACATTTGTTAATTACTATTACTCTGTTGTTTGTGGAATATGAAGCATGAAAACATGAATAATGAGTCATAACTGAGCACCAAAACTTACTCACCCTTTGTGCGAGTTATTGGGGCCCCAACCACAAACCTTATTATTCAACTACCATATAAGCGCAACAGAAATAATACAAAAATAAAGTGTATGCTAATTAGACTTACTAGCCAGGCATCCATTCGGTTTCTACTAATGAGGAGGACCGTGGATAAACTGAATGTGAAAGTTCTGATTATCATGAGGGTGCAAGCATCCCATTATATTACCACTATCAGTCACGTATTACTTATCAACCTTACCAAACCGTCTAATGTATACTTAATTAAACTAAAGTTGAATCGGGAATATTTATTACCATTTATATAGTTGTGATTAATGTTATTATTAAAATTTCCTGAATATGGTGAGGGGCAACAAAAAGTGCGGGGCGAGGAAGAGGAGGACGGGAGGAGGCTGTTTGTCAACCTCGCTCTCTTCTCTTCTCTCTCTTCTCTCTCTCTCTCTTCCTCCATGTCTCACATATTCAGGTGATTTACTTTTATGTAGTACGCCAGCTGACAGGTACTTGTGAAAGGTTGCTATGCGTGGTGTGAGATGAGTGAGTGAGGCAGTGAGTGAAACGACATGACAAGGCGCAGTGAGTGAGTGGCCTTGACTCACCTTTCCTGACTCGCCTCTCTGACTCAGTGATTCATTCACATGTGTACTGCCCAGAATTGCTTACGTGAACTGGTCTGGAGGGTGAGACACGTTGCTTTCCTGTTTAGCTTCCATTTCCTGCTCTGTGTTGGAGGAGTGTGACTCCTGGTAATTGAACTATTGTTATTTTTTCATATAATACTTTTTTTTTTCTTTCTATGTGCACTGATCATATTTTCGCAACTGGTCTAGAAGTTGAAACACTTCACTCATATGTTTAACCTCAATGTCTTGCATTGTGCTTGAAGTGTGCAACTCCTGGTGATAATTGAACCATTGTTATTTTTGTTCGTTCATTCAGTCTTTAATGTTTGCACTGTTTTGACACATCATCCAATGTACATTAATGTATGTACCCAGCCAGTGATTGGTTTATACATATATCAAAAGGAAACAGTGTGAAAAGGAATGGCTTAAGTGCTGAGTAAGGAGAAAGAAATGATGGAAGGGGTAAGATCATGAGAAAGTTGGTATTGGTGTTTACATATAGGTAATGGAAGCAGTTTGAGAGGCAATGGCAAAAACCACTTATAAATATGGACAAGATGAATGGAAGGAATAAGACATGATGGTGTGCTAACTCATTGAGGCTTGTGTGAATCTGTTAAGCTTGTAGAGAATTTGATATCCATTTAGAATAACTATATGTACAGTCTTTCTAGTTAAGCAATGTAGGAGCTTTCCTTGCCTTGAAATAACTGAATAAGAAGAAAAAAAAAATTTTCATGGAGGTGGATTGATAACTCATACTTAAAAAAAAAAAGAAAAAATTAAGGGCAATATTTGTTCAAGAAGATATATTATTGTAAAAGATTAGGTGACCTCTGTGCAGTGAGGATGTGCATATGTTTGTTTATCTCAGTGAAGTGTGTCAGGCATGTAATCTCTCCTCATAGAGCTGATAAGGCAGACAGTAGTAGGGATTGCTATGTCAGTCTGGTAAACACAGGCTGCCTGATGAGTGTCTCCTCCTCACAGTGTTCCTGATTAGTTGTATTAATGATCTTTTGTAAGGTTAGTCTCTCTTCCTTATTTTACCCATATTATTTTCTTGGTAATTATCTTGAGTCTCTTCCTGGCCTTTTCTTCACTGTTGGAATGTTTTGTGAAAGTAGAAAATCATCTCAAGAATTGAACTGACCTTGGATTTTTTCTTTTCTTTCTTTTTTTTTGGGGGGACTGCCTTTGTACAGACATTACTGATATCAATCTCCATTTATTTTTCATTTATTTATTTATTTTTTTGCTGATCTTCAAGCTGGAAGTGCACTCAGCTCTGTCTGTATTCTTATTGTTTTGTCTTTGCCAAGTGCCACACTTGATGCAACAGAAGAATGTGCAATGGATAGGAATAACACCAAATAAATAAATAGCAAAGGAAGAAGCAGAAGAATACATTAGATGAGGCACCAATAGCTCTCCGTGTGACATTAGATGAGGCACCAATAGCTCCCCTTATGACATTAGATGAGGCACCAATAGTTCTTCTTGTGACCATTGCAGTGTATGATGGTAGCTACGCATGGGTGGCGGGGAGGTGACCCCAGGAACATGCTCATCGTGCCCACAGAAACAGTGATCCGGGTTGCTGCCTCTCATGACACCACAGTCTTTGTCACAGCGGGAGGAAGGCTGTACATTGGCCAGTACACAGGCCATGAACGAGGCAGCCTTAAGCAGGTACTGGGATCTGTTATGTAATATTTTGTTGTATAGTTATATTCACACACACAAAACACATACATGTCCTACTGACAAAAGCTATTGTATTGCTTAAAAAGGACATCACAGTCTCATATATATATATATATATATATATATATATATATATATATATATATATATATATATATATATATATATATATATATATATATATATATATATATATATATATATATATATATATGTCTTTAAAATTACCTTTCTTTAGGAACATTCCCTTAAACTGTAAAAGAGAGTACCCAGCAATACCAAGCCATGGTTTGATGTGGTGCAGGTTGAGTTGGGAAGCCGGTGTGTGCGAGATGCAGCTGTCTACAGAGGCCAGGTGGTATTTGTGACGGATGCAGGAGAGGTGTTCACTCGGGACTTGGCAGGGGGAGAGGTGCGATCCTTGCCAGTACTGGAGCCCAAGAAGACCTGCACCCACGGCCAAGAAGAGAAGGGCAGGAAGGTGAGGGTGCGGGCAGTGGCAGCCGGCACCGATCACATCCTCTTCCTCAGTGCCCAGGATGAAATTTGGGTTCAAGGATGCGGACCAGCTTTGGGTGAGGCAGCTAATTGGGGAATCTCTCATTGGTGCTGGTGGGCTTGTATATGGGTACAACTTTGCTATTACAGAGTACAAGTTTCTTTTGTTTCTATATTCTGTAATGTATGACTTCATATATATCCTCCCAGTTTTCATTCAGTTATTGTATATGTCTTGTCAGTTTTCATTTATAACTGTGATTATTCTATATATCCTCTAAGTTTTCATTGATGGCTATAACTATTGGTGTGATGCATGAAGGCCTCAGTGAACACTCCCTCCGCAGGCTTGTTCACCAACAAGACAGAGAATGAGATCACCAACCCGGCCCGTGTGGACTTCTTCAAGGGGCGGCGGGTGCTGCAGGTGGAGGCAGGGGCTTACTTCACTGTGGCGCTAGTGGAGGCGCTGCCCCCAGTACATTCCGACCCCTCAGCTGATGGTGACCACATCCCAGACTATGACTCCTTCGTGAGGTCCTGTGAGCAGTGTCGCCGGGAGACCGGAGACCGGGTGCTCTTTGAGGAGGCTGATGATGGGTTTGAGAAGTGTCCGCTTGGCCTGGCCGTGAGGAAGGATTATGGCAGCCATGACCACCGCTCCGACCTGCTCTCCCCGGCCCCAAGTAGCGTCAACATGGACGGCCGCTCCTCCAGAAACAGTGCCTTCCACGAGGATGGGGAGTCGTCTGACTGTGTGGCAGACGATCTTGACCCCACTTCAGGGGAGGCATCATGCAATGGCACAGCTCTCAACACGCCTGTGGAGTCTCACTCGGGCATCGAGCTGAGAGAGATGGCCCGGCAGCACAAGCAGAGCGTTGGCAGTGACTTTGAGGTGGTAGACTGTGGAGAGGATGAGGCGGATGGCAGTGAGGATGGCACGAGGCGGAAGGGAAGCTCTGGGGGTCCCGGCAGCAGTCTGTTCATCAATGCAGATGCTGCCAGGCAGTTCATCTCCCGCCAGCTGTCCTGGATGACCACCAATGTGGATCCAGGGGAGTGTGGTGCTCCAGATGCTGACCGCATCAACAAGTACCACATAGACAGTGCCACAGAACTGATAAAGGAGAATGTGGCCAGTGCTGCCAACAGTGCTGCAAGTCTGGTAGCCACAGGAGTGAGGACTGTGAGCGACAAGGTGGGTCAGTTGTCCCGGCACTTCAGCAGTAGTGAGTGTGCAGACGGGGAACTTCCGGATCTCACCCCAGACTCTGACCCGTTCCCATTGGATTCTCTGTATACCAAAGTTCCCACACCAAAGATGAGCAAGAGTGATTCATACGAGTGCAACAGTCTTCCACGCCGCCTGTCGGATGAACTCTCCCGCAAAAAGACTCACTCGCGCACTGGGTCAGGTGGCATCAGTTATCCAAAGATCAGCAGAGATGGAATGTTTGCTGTGGAGAAAGGCCCGGAGCAGGTCGCCAAGAACACCAGCCTTATCATTGACGGGGGACGCCACATCCTGAACACAGAGGTGAGGCAATTGAGGCCTGTGTGAGGAGTGGTGAAAGGTGACAGTGGGAGGAGAGGAGCAGCTGTACTGTACCAGGCATTGCAGACACATATAGGAGGGCTGCCAATGGGGATAGGTGAACAAGATAGCTTTGCACAGTGACAGTATTAGAACCAGTGTAGATCATAGAAGATGTTTGTTTTTCTTCTTTTTTACTGGGGTAGAAAGACAAATCTTGTATGTTGGGGAAAGTTAGATTGAACAAGCAGTTATTTCTATCAGTTCATTTTAAACACTGGGAATGTTGCATGTATGAAATTATGCTTGGGAAAGATTCATTGCATGTGCTAGATTTGAGTAGATCATACCTCTTACAGTGGACCTCTCCAGTTACCAAGTAGTAGCATGAAGTTAAGTAATGTAATTCACATCCTGTATAGTAATATCAAATCTCCTTCAAAACTTAATCAACAGACTTTTAAAATAACCCTCTTAATTTTTTAGGAGTGTCATATTTAATAGACTGTTTTCTCATTTTTTATGGCCCTTGCCAGATTCTTTGTAGAATAAAATACAAAGCAGTAACTGGTATGTCTGTGTTTGCAGGTGTGGGCGTGGGGGTCAGCCAGCAAAGGACAGTTGGGTCTGGGTGACCTGAGCCACCGATCAACACCCACCTGCATCACCACTCTCAACCACATGGGAGTGACCAAGGTGGTGTGTGGCACTCATCACACTGCAGCACTCACCATTGACGGGCAGGTAAGTGTGGGTGGTGCTGCCTCGCCTCTGCTTCTTGTACAGTGCTGGGGTATTAGTGGTGGTGCTTATCATATAATACTTAGAAGAGCATCACTGTTGGTGGTAGCTGTGAGGAGACCAGTGGGAAGATTGAAGAAGACTTGGTGAGGATGTGTGGAGGAAGACATGAGGAGGGTGAATGTCAGAGATCATGCACTGCTTGAAAAGGTACTGAAAAATAAGAATGTTAAATTAAATGATGATAGATTATTTAGCATGAGGACCAGTACAGACTGTGTGAAGGTTAGGTGCTTTTGTGAACTGCAGACAGCAACAGAGTAAGGCAAGAGAAACTGGTAGGTATTGGGATGTACATAACATTTGTTGAAGAAAAGAAAGGGAAGGATTTACTGGAGTCCTGACTGGCTGAAGACGAAGTGGTGTGCTTTTCACAGACAAATGAACCTGTGAGTATCTTAGTTATTTCTTATTCCTTGTAATTTTTTTTCCCATCTAGCTTAGTGTAGAAGATGGGACTACTGACAATGATGGTGTTATTGATAGTTGACCGTATACATTGCTTGCTGAAAATCTTGGTTATGCTGATATTGGTGAGAAGCAAGATGTGAGGGTCAAGCTTAATCTTTTACATGATCATGCTGTATTGTATCTGATAATTGATAATCAGTTTTCTCTAATGATTTCCTTTATTTATTTTCTAGAGCTATACATGGAGCCAGAAAGATACTGAGAGATGATGATGATGTAATACCAGAACTTGACCAAACTGTGATGTGATTTATGTGATTCATAGTGATTTAGGATTTGTTTCTTTTAATGATTTGCTTTATTTATTTTCTAGGTATATATATGGAACCAGAAAGATACTAAAGATGATGTTGATGTGGCCACAGCCGAGCCAAAGTCCCATAGGCCATCGTATTGGAAGGTTCCTCCCTCATTCTTGTCATAACTCAGAAGTCCTTGTGTCCCTCTCAGCTCCTCTCCATCACCAGTGCTCAGACTCATCGTTTGTAAAGAGTCATTTTTCACTGTGTTTTAGAACATTACATTGTTAAATTTTTTAAGATGTCATAGACGTGTGTTGCTAAATACCCTCATTGACTTAAGCAGTGAGAACACATTATATTTTAGTTGTGGACGTATGTGTGATGGAGCAGGAATGCAGGACCAGAGGACTTTGGACTTTGTTGAGATGACTCTTCAGAGAATAATGCGTTGTAGTCCCTTGTGTCAGCTGCTAGTGTTCTGTTGGTACTGGTATTGCAAACTAATAACTGCATGTTGACCTGGTCTTGTGTGCGGGAAGTGAGGGAGTGTAGCTAAATAGTAATTTGGGTCAAGTGTGTCCATGTAGCAGGTTAGTGGGCTACAATGCATCACATGCACTACTGTGAGGTGCATATTACGTATGTGCTTCATTCACACTTGACGGAAGGATTAGTTTTCTTTATTTTTCATTGAAAGTATGGAAGAATGATATATTTTTCTTAAAGATTTAGAGTAAATCTGAGCTTTATTTTCTCTTAGAGAAGAAAAGCTACCCATAAGTGAAGTAGATAGTGATGGAGATTATTAGACACTTCACTATTATTATCTAAGGTAGTGTTTCACATGGCATTCACAGACACACCAAGTCCAGATCTTGCAGATTTATGCTGGTTACATTAACATTGGTTTGCTTCTGCCAGAGGTGTATGCCAAGATGACAGTGATGGTTGCTTGCAGCAAATAATTATTGGCAAATAATTACTATGCCATACTATTGCCCAGTGTTGTTAAGCATGGCTGCTGCATGCTCACTGATTGAGGTGTTGTTTACCATTATTAACAAACACACTAGTAGAGTGTCAGGAGTGAAACTTGTCAGTAGCAGAAATTAAATTTTTAGAATCTCACTCAAGTACACTGATGATTAATCTTTCTGTATTTTATATATATATATATATATATATATATATATATATATATATATATATATATATATATATATATATATATATATATATATATATATATATATATATATATATATATATATATATATATATATATATATATATATATATATATTTGTTCATGAATGTTCCTCATTCTGGATTCTGCAGTAAAAGTTGGGAAGGAAGAGTTCTGGAGTAGGAGTTAGGAGGAAGGAGGCAGGAGTTGGGAATTTAGAGGAAGAAGGTTCATTTGACCACACCTCTAGGCTCTGCTTGCACGAGGCATTTCCAGACGCGTGTTTTGTATTGCACGCTAATAAGAACAGTGGCAATGTATGGAAGTGTGCATATGCTGTTGTACATTTTCCTGAAGTGGGGGCCTTTAGTGGTTAGAGGCACAGGTATTTACTTGAATTTTTCATCTTGTAGTTATTTCAGTAATGTCACTTGTAGTCAGTCATCACAATCTGTGTGAACTAGTGACACACAGAAGGCATCTCTTCTGTGTTTACTTGTAGGGTTGTAGGGAATACTGTACATCAGAATTTTCTCTTTCAGACTCACCTCGTGTGAGTATTTAGTGGAGTCCTGCGTCTTGTGACTTGTCTGCTTTTTGTGCTACTTTGTTTGCAACACTGTTTACATAAATATTTGTTTGAAGCAAAGTTACTCATGTGATTGGCTGTATTTTGTTTTGAAATTGCAGCTTTGTTTTTATTGCCTTTGAAAAGCAATCAGTAATATCTTTATTTTGTCAGTAATATCCCAGCATATTTTACACCATTATGGGAGGTGTTCATATCACAAGCCATTTCACTGTCCTGTAATCTTCAAGGCAGCAACATGATGGAGTGAAAACAAACAAACAAACAAACATAAAAAAACACATAGAGCTTTTAATGTGTATTCATGGCAATCAGTTTGTTTTGAGTGTGCAATATTCTTCCAGGTTTGGGTTTGGGGCGACAACTCAGGTGGGCAGGGAGGTCCCAACACCACTACTGCCTCAACCTCCAGCAGTGCCCCTTCCCCCAGCAAGTCTCCCAGCAAGTCCCCGAACAAAATGAGTACTGCAGCGTCCTCCATCATGAGTCCAAGGAGACTGGACGTGCCTGAGGAAGGTGGTGGTTTGCTGGTGCGGGATTTGGCCTCGGGGGACAACTACCTCATTGTTATCACAGTAGATGGTCTTACTTACTACATAGGCAAGCTCAGGTATGTAGTCTTTACTTAGTGATTCTTTAAGGCAAACTCAAGTACTTACTGTGTGTGTTTGTGTGTATGTTTTAGTATGTCTTTCAGTTTGCAGAAGGGTTTTAGCAGGGGTCTTATAATGTTTGAAATTTAATAGAAATAGTAAGGAATTAATAAACAGCTGACTAGTCTCACTACCTGATAGATCTTGTATCTCATCACTGTTTTTCTGGGAGCTGGAAAGCATTCATGATATTTTGTTTTCATATTAGCAGATTTAGTTTTCTCTTATTACCATTTGATGCTTTGATATAGAAGCCGTACAGTGTCATAGACGTGTATAATCATGTCACTTCTGCAGGAATGAAGATGAAGCAAAAGTTCAGCAGATTCCTGTGGGTGATGCTACAGTGCACTGCCGGTCAGTGTTGTGTCAGTGTGACAGTGTTGTCTGCACCACAGACGAGATGCATCCACAGGTAATGCTGGCACAGGCGACTGTGAGTGAAAGATGCTTATGTGAGCATAATACTTTTTGTCAGTCATCTTATTTCACCTCTGTGAGTTGTTGTCTTTGATGTATGTAATTGGACTCCACTATTATGTTTATTTCTTGGATGCTGTCCCACTTACATATATGGGAAAGGGTTATTGGGTTAAAAGATTACTGGGATAAGCAGGTATCATATTGGCTGAAGACTACATGTACCATCTTAGATACATGGCAACATATTAGTTTTTTTATACAACTGGACATTTCTCAAAGATTGGATGGTGCATGAGAAGTAAAGGAGAATAGAGGAGCCCAGCTTGGAACGAGGAATTTGATGCCTGACTGTAGCCTCCATTTGTTTGAATAGGTGGTGAAGTTTGTGAAGAGTGAGACCACTTTCCTGAGTCTGCTGAAGGCTGTGGTGCAACATGTGGTGCGGCCTTTCTTGTCCTCTTGTTCCTCCAGCACCAAGGGCACCTCTTCCTCCCCCTCCTCCTCCACCTCACAGAAAGACACCAGCTCCTCTTCTTCAGGGACAGGAAATGCAGCCTCAGGTGGGGGCAAAGTTTGGGCCAGTTGAATAAGTCAGTAATATCTTTTTACTTTATATGCTGTACTGAATGATTAGTGTTTAAATTCTGTTTATGTTAAGGTGGACATATGAATATATTGTATAGTATCTTCATAAACAGATAGATATGTGAATTAAATGTATTTCTGCGTGTGTATGTGTGTGTGTCTGTGTGTAGACAATAACCAGATGCACCAGACCAAACAACAACTGCTGGAGGCATACCTGGATGTGACTCAGGCAGTGGCCAGTAGCCTCAGTGACCTGCTGGATGATCAAGCTGCAGATGTCACCGCTGCCATCCCCATCATCAGACAGGTGGGCAGCTCTGGTCACCTCAGGGCCTCCACAGGATGTTGCTGTGTTGCATGTCTGGTTTCTTACAGCACTAAATTTTGCTTTACCTTTCTTGATGTGGTAGAAAGTATTTGTGGTCTCTTGTGGCAGGATTGTGTAACTGTTATGATACATTACACACGTATATGGTGGATTGGTGGTGCATGCTGGGCTCTACTTCTTGTGCAGGTCAGGCACTGTTTGGGTGCTGAGTGTGCCTTTTGTCTTCATAACAAACAGTTTTTTACATAGGCCTCAGTATGTTGTATGTTATGTATGACAATATTCATTCTTGAAGAGAAGTTACTTATTGTTGTTTAAGGGATTGTGTAATATACAAGAAGTAACAGGTATTATATTCATAGTTTTCTGGAACATGCAAATTATTATTCATAGTTATTTTTATGAGAGCAACCCCTTTAGTCATGTCTCTTTACAGGTGGAAGAGCATAAGTCCATCTATCAGAGGTACATGAAGCTGGTGTGTGATGCTGTGGCCATGAGTGGTCTCACCATCACCACCAAGGAGGCCACTGCTGTCCTGGAGAAGTGCCAGACAGTATTTGCATCCTCGGTGCCGGAGGAGAAGCGTCGCAACCCCAGTGATCTCTTCTCCTACTTGATCCTGAGACCACTGCAGCACATCCATGAGTATGAGAGCTTCCTGCAGACCATGAAGTCTGATGGTGAGAACTACTATTCTCCCTTCACTCTGGACAAGATCAGGGTTGCTCATGCCCACTGGAGGCAGCTGTCCATCACTGCACACAAGAACCTGGTGAGCTGGGTGTGGTTAGGTTCATTGAGACTGCAGACATGTTCATTATTCATAAGAGGCGTTGCATGCTTGGTATTGGAGTACTCTTAGTGAAATGAGGGTGTGAGTCTTGAATAGTGGAATCTTGAAAAGAGTTGAAATAAGTCTTGCTGCTTGCAGGGGACCCTGTAATAAAATTTCTTGTTGTCTTATCATATAGACAGGGCTGTGGTGAGTTGCCCTAGGTAATGGCCCAGGGAAACAAAAAGTGAAAAAAAGGCTCACTGAGGTGTCAGTCCCTTTAGAAAGGTTAAAAGGATCATCCAAAATTGGAGGATAAGTGTCTTGAAACATGAGTATAGTCCTTTAATTTTTTTCAGCTTGAGGCTGAGGACACCAAGAACTTTTGGGAGACATGCAGCTTCAAGATGGTGGAGGCTCTGAGCACTCCCTCCAGAAGGATGCTGCGAGAGTCAAGGACACATCCCATAAATGTACACAATGCTGGCCGCTTTTCCTCCCACTCCTTTGTGTTGCTGACGGACATCTTGGTGCACATCCAGTACTCCACTTTCTCCACATACAACCTCAACACCATGTGGGTGGAGGCAGTTTCCAATGCTCCCAATGTACAGGTGTGCCATTGCTGTTTCTGTGTGCTGATCACTAATTTAGTTATGAATTCCACCTCCTGGCTGCTTTAACCTCTAGCTAGTTGCAAAGGCTCCATTATTGGTTATGTCACATTAAGTTTAATACATACATAATATACCAAGGCTGCCTTGCTCAAAAAGGAGGATAGCCAAGAAGACAAGGCTCACAATTTTCACATTCACACTCATTCACACCACTCTTTTTAACACCTTGGCTTCTGACATAGAAGAGAAAGTATTTCTGCCCTCACTTTACTGGAATTAAGTTTAATACCTATCTATACTAGATATTTCAAGGTACCCATGTATTGACTACTCAGCAGGGAAGATTGAGTGACTGGGCAGGCCAAGCACTTTCTGGTAGTGCTCAAATTGAACCCCAGTCTGGTCATTTGTAGCTTACTGGTGTACTATAGAAACACAATACTTTCTTGTCCACAATCAATAAAGATTATAAAAGAAAAACTGCCACCAGTATATGCTTCTTTTCTGCAGCATGGAATCTACATCACCCTACCAGAAGAAACCCTCACTCTCACATGCCCTTCTAGTGGGGACAAGAACCAGTGGATGTATGTGCTGCAGGAAGGCATCAAGAGGGCTGTTGATAAATCAGAGGAGTCAGGAGGAACATTAACATCCCTGCCCAGGTCTGCCCCCCTGGTTCGGAATGCCTCCTTCACCTTCACCAAGAATCCCTTATATAAAGATGCCACTTACTCAGGTGTGTTTCAGGGCCTCAGAATGTGATTTTATTTTATTTTATTTACTTATTTATTTATTTATTTATTTATTTATTTTTTTCATGTTTTGAGATTGTTGTTCCTTATCCAACAAACTGTATTCAGCTATCCAAGTCAATTATTGCTCAGTTTTGATCAGGAAAAGAAAAGGGTGGGGGGATAAATGAATGTGCTAATCATAGAGATGTTAATTCTTTGCTGCACAGGGAAAGATATATATATAAAAAGTTTCTTGCGGCAAGGGTGTGTGATGTTACAAGAGACAGAATAAACAAGAGACAAGAAGAGTGCAGAAGAGAGAGACATTCCATGAACATCTCTGAATCATAAACTTGAGGAAAGAGACCTTAAATAGTTTTGGATGTATATCATTACATGTATACTCAAATCAAGACTTAGAATGTGAAAATATGATAAAAGAGAGTGTTAGGGATTACTGCTGTGAAATGAATGCCTCTCATTGGGTGATGTGGTGCAGGCCAGTGGGTGTGTGGCAAGCTGCATGGAGAGGGAACCATGGTGTGGGGGGATGGCCGCCGCTATGAGGGACAGTTCCGGCAGAACGTGTACCATGGCTCAGGACGGCTGGAGGTGCCCACAGGAGGCGGTGTCAACATCTACGAGGGCACCTGGAAAAATGGAAAGCTGGAGGGGAAAGGTATCATCAGGTGAGTGGTGATGCTTTGGAATTAGTGGCACCATGAGTGGAGAGATATATGTAAATGGGCACCTGGAAGAACTGGAAGGCCTGGAAAAACTGGAGGCAAGAGTGAGTGGCTCTTTATCTATGCTACTAGTAACTCGGATCATTCATCTGCCGACATCAGTCCCTGTTGTAATTGAAAGAATACAGCACATGCAGACATTTGTTGATTTGTGAATTATGTCATGAACTTTATAGGTCCTGCTTTTTAGATATGATGCACAAATTTAAATATAGATGAAAGTGGTTGATCATTCCAAAACAGACTTGTCATATTCCCTGATACATATACACACCTAAGTTTTCTTCATGGCCTGAGTAACAGATCCAGTTGTCCTATCCTTTCTCCAGATATTACAGTAAGGACATATTGGATAGATTGGACATTGGATAGATAATTCCAAAGCAGACATCTTATTCCCTGATAGATGTCCAGCACTATACATATACACACACACATACACACTCAGGTTTTCCTTACAGCATATGTAACAGATCCAGTCATCCTTGCTTCAGATACGCCAACAAGGATGTGTATATTGGGAACCTGAAGGAGAGCCAGCCACACGGCCACGGGGAGCTGAAGAAGGGTCGATTCAGTTCCCAGGCTGCCTCCATCTACACTGGGGAGTGGAGCAGTGGGGTGAAGCACGGCTATGGTGTCCTGGATGAAATAGCCAAAGGTTTATAAAAACTTATACCTTTCTATCTGATTCTCAAACTCTACTCTCCATTTTCTTACCACCAATATTTTCTCTCTTCCAGCTTTTCTTAACCACTTTGTTCAGGTCATTCTAGAGTTTCCAAACATTTTAGTTGACAAATAAGATCTTACATTAATCAAGTTGGTGTTTTGTTGTATTTTGTTGTGATTATGTGTGTGTGTGTGTGTCTATGCACATGCATTTTCAGTAAATGTATGTGTACAAATTCCATTAACATCTGCTTTAATTTATGTAGTGACTTAGTACATATTAAGTGTTTGGGTTTTATTGGTGTGTCATTGCAGGAGAGAAATACATGGGTACGTGGCAGAACAATGTGCGTCATGGGCCAGGCATGGTGGTAACTATGAATGGTGTCTACTATGAAGGCAACTTTCACCAGAACAAATTAACAGTGAGTAGGATTCCTTGTGTTACTGTTATGCTTCTCAAGAATGAGCATCTTTTATTCCCTGTCTGATTCACCATCTCATTTCCTCACCAACAGTAGCTGCAGTTCTTGTTCTGTTATGTATCCTCAAGTGTTGCTAATTGTATAAATCATTGACTTGTTTGTTTGTTTTTTTCATTCAAGAGAAATGTAAACACAGTTTTCATTCTTTCATACAGGGTTGTGGCTTGATGATGTTTGAGGACAAGACCTACTTTGAGGGAGAGCTGGGCATGGGAGGAACCTTTGCTGGAAAGGGCAGCCTGCATTACCCAAGTGGTGATACTATTGAGGGCACCTTCACTGGCAACTGGGAGGATGGCATAAAGATTAATGGTGTCCTTCAGAAAGGCATTGGTTCCCCAGATGAAGACAATGTTCCCAAGTGAGTTGCCTTTGATATCAAGGACCGTGTAAGCTGTTATCTTTTTGCATTTTAAAAGTAGGTGATGTTAGCAAAACTTGGGCTGTTGAAGATGACGTGAAAAGGATGAGTGTAGAGAAAGGAGCTTCCTTTGTAGTGAATAAGGACTAAGCACCATCACTTTTCTCTGTTGCAGATCTTTTGGAAAGTTTAGTGTCCATGCTGACCAGAAGTGGACTGCTGTAGTGAGACAGTGCCAGGAGCAGCTGGGCTTATTTACTGGCACTGACATCACCACCATCAAGGTCAGCACACAGCATTGTCCTCCGTCACTCTTCTTATCTCATCAGAACATTTCATGAGTCCCTTGTTTGTCTTCATGTATAAGTAACAAGTGAAAGTAATTTTGTTTTGGAAAATCATGTCTCTTTTATTAAGTCATTACTTTTCATGTTTTTATTTTTATCTTGTGCTTTGTGTATTATTATGCTTTATTCTTATTTATCAATTTATTTTATTTCTATATTTTTTTGGTGTGTGAATGTATGTATTGACATGACACAAAACATTTCACATCAGCAACCAAATAATGGAACTCATAACATCTCTATATCTCTTTTGATTTACATAGTCACATAGAAAGAAGAGAAGCTTTCTGAGCCGCTGCTTGAAATTCTTTGACACTGTATCAGCCATGGTAATGTGGCAACCACATAAGCATAAAATTGAGCTCTCCAGCATTCAGGTGGTGATCTTTTCCTTCTCCCTGGCATTGTGTGTAAAGATTGGGGTTTTATTGTGGCTTAGGTTTTCAGGTATTCTTTCTGTATGGCTGTGCACTGTTTTGTTTTTACCTTCACATGTGGCTTGCTCACTACCATTGATGGGAAAACACCTGTGGCATCCTGTAGGAGACAAGCTTTGGGAAATGAATATTTTTGCATCCTTTCATTTATAGCTTTGTATTACATGTAGCTTTCTCAGGTATTTTCAAAAGTTTTCACCTAAAATACACGAGTGCATGTATATATCTATAAACTAAGATATGAATCACCCTGAATACCACAGTCCATCAGATCATTACTGCTGCCACTGAAAGATTACACACCAGTGAGCAGAATGTAGTGAAAGGAGAGAGCCTTGTCCCAACTGACCATAATCACCCCTTGGCTTCAGCAGGTGTGGGAGACGCTGGCCAAGAGACTCGAGTCGGAGAAGCAGGCATCCCAGCGGCATGGAGGCTCACTGGATCTGCTGGATGGCATTGATCGTATCCCAGACGCAAGGGATGAACTCACCTACCAATTTTTCATGGAGATTCACACCTACCTAGGCAAGGTGTGTATTCCCCTGCTTGATATATTATTAACTTTCGATAGAACTTGTAGTATAGTTCAAGAAGGTATGTCAAACTCCATGTAGGTACCCGTGATGCATGCTGGAAGTTTGAGGGTTAAGTGTAAAAACAGAATCATCCAATTAGCAGGACCATCAGCAGTTAAAGTCTTGGTATGGAGCACATTGTAAGGAAGTGTTTGTCCACATGAAGAGAGATAACCAATGACACATTTCAGGCTTTTGGAAATCGACTTCACCCGCTGGGCCAGTTGTTGCTGTCCCTTGTTGATGCCTTCCGTGCCACATATGGGGGAGTGGTGGCTCACTCCCGCCTCCTGCCTTATGCTGTCCAGGAGGTCAGTCTTTGTGGTGAACAAAGGAAGGGAATATTGAGGGCCATGATATCAGTGGAGGGAGGAAGGAAAACATTAATACTTGTATTGGTTTAGTAAGGAGTAAGTGTTGGTGTTGGTACTGGTTTAAAAGAGGAAAAGAAATGCTGAGGTTTAGGTTTGTGGTGAAAGCAGAATACTTATTGAGATGTGTGCATTTGGAGAGAGAGAGAGAGAGAGAGAGAGAGAGAGAGAGAGAGAGAGAGAGAGAGAGAGAGGTATTTGCCATGTTGGGAGGAAGTCTCATATTATTTCCTGTACTTCTTTATAGGATGGTTCGCTTTCCACCATTGGCTAATGGGGCTAAAAGTATGCATGATGTGTGTGGTGCCTTGTCTGGGCCATCCTGTGTGCAGTTGCCAGCCTGGTATACAGACAGATAGACCTAACATGATGCCATCTCACATGCAAGATCAGCTGTAATGGTTCCTTGTTTGCAGGTTCGATCCTTCACCTCAAGGCTTTATCAGTTGGTACGTGTGTTGTTCCCTGTTCTGCCCCCCGAGTCAGAGAGTGTTCTGCTGGAGCCAGGTGATGAGGAACAGGAGGAGATGTAAGTTGGAGCCTCTTGGGTGCATGAACACTTTGAGCTGGTTGATTCTAGACAAAGTGCTTGAGTATAGCTTAAATTTGAATTGGTATTTTAGTGTATGTATGTGTGTATGTATGAGTCCAAACAACAATAAGATGTCCTTCCATTTGGGATAAGTTGGACAAATTACATAGAAGGAATGAGAAGTTGAAACAACTAATTTTTCTTGTTAGTGTGGTGACTCCTGCCTTCGTGATCCATCCCTGGCTGCTGCCTCACGTCTACTCCCCACTGTCTACCCTGTATGTGCTGCAGCATCAGCACAAGGATGAGGAGTACTGGCGGCGACTTCTCAAATGGAACAAACAGCCAGACACTGCTCTCATGACCTTCCTTGGGGTGGATGTGTAAGTGTCACTTTATCACTGTGGCTGTTCATCATCTGTTGCCTTATTGTTGTGTTTTGTTTGCCTGCAACTTCTTTCTCTGAGGTGACTTGTATATGTATGATTCTGATGGAGTTGAGATCAGCATACATAGAATGCACAGGATGTTGAATGTGGCATTTTATCGTGTTGATAAGTTTTGTGATATTTTGGAAAGTTTATAAATATTTGATGTGATGATGGCTCTTCTTGCCTGTTAGAGAGAGAGATTTACAAGTTTTTGTAATATTTTCAGGAAATTTTGGCTGCCTGAGGGTGCCAGCTTAGTTGAGTCTAGCCGGACTCTGGGCACCCTGAAAGATCAACACTTTACTGAGGCCATTGAGACTCTTCAGATGCTGTCAACATCATTCAGTCCCAGAGACAAGCTTAACCTCATCCACAGTACTTTCCAACTAGTTAGCAAGGCAAGGCCACACTGGAAGCTGCACTATACCTTCATATAGATATTTAATAGACATTCTTTGTATGTACATATCTTTATGATAATTATGTGGATTCCAGTAATTTCATATAGTTATTTGAGAGTATTATTTAAGACTTTTTACTCATAATTCATGTGTATATATTCTGCTTTGTAATAGTTCTGGATATTGAATTTGCCAGGTCAAGGTTCAGATTCTGTAATGCTAAAAGTCTGCTGATAATCTCTGTGTAGTGACTCTTTCACACTTTTTATACCCAATTCATGTGTAAAATTTCTGTTTTGCAATAATTTTGGATCTTGAGATTGCTAGGTCATGGTTCAGATTCTGCAGTGGTATACATTTGTTGCTAACCTGCATGTTGTGTGTTGCAGGCTGTCATGGCCAAGCTGGGGAGCAACTACTTGTGGAGCATGGATGACCTGTTCCCAGTTTTCCAGTATGTGGTGGTGCGCTCCCGCATCCAGCACCTGGGAGCCGAGATCCAGCTGGTGGATGACCTGCTGGAGCCCCACATGCAGCATGGAGAGCTGGGCATCATGTTCACTACACTCAGGGTCAGTGTGTCTGCCTTTTGTTTTCCTTCCCTGGGGTTTTGTGGACCAGGAATCATAGTTTATTGATTCTATTCTGTATTTCTGGTTTGCATTACATATATGTAGTGATTAGGGTATCAAGCATTGGGATTTTAATGTCTGTCTGTAGGTCACTATACAGAAATGGGGTGTTCTATCCCCTCATTTTTTCCCTTTTAGTTGCCCTGTACATTATGTAGGGAATGCAGTGGCAGTATTCTCAGCCCCAGCAATGACATTGTCCCTTTCCACCAGGGGTCAACAGGGCTAAGAGTATGAGTGATGTGTATGTGAGCGTATGGCATCTTGTCTTGGCCACAGTG
This sequence comes from Scylla paramamosain, assembly GCF_035594125.1. Lineage (NCBI taxonomy): Eukaryota > Metazoa > Arthropoda > Malacostraca > Decapoda > Portunidae > Scylla > Scylla paramamosain. Next base: position 26,366,926 of record NC_087163.1, on the reverse strand, counting down.
TGTGGTATTGCCAGCCTGGCATATAGATAGATAGATCTGTATCATATTGGCTAACTGTCTTTTATTGAATGCATTCTGTTTTTGTTCCAGGCTTGCTACTATCAGATTCAGAATGAAAAACTCACTCATATGCTCTGATGGAATTGAAGTAGTAGGAGCAGTGACTGTCAAGAGGAAGCAGTGTGTTGGCTGCCTGGCTCTGTGGGAGGGAGCTTTCCTGCCAAGTGGCCTCTGTGAAGTGTCCTGATGCATCAGGTTTAAGACAGAACTCTGGCACTCAGATTAATGCCATTGATTTTTTGCTCTGCCTTATTGCTGCAGCCATTAAAAATGGCCATCAGTGACCATAACCAGAACACAAGAGGGAAATGAATACTGGAAAATTCTCCTTCAGTATTAAGTATTTTGATATTTGGTGATGATGTTAAAAATGAGATTAGTGCAGCAACTGCAAGAACATAGTTGATGTCTTGTGTGTTTTCAACATTGGAAACATGATATTCATTACTAAGCTGAAAGAAATCAAAATCTTTTTTACAGCTATTAATTTTCTGTCATAGGATACAAACTTTAGGGTACAAAGATGTGTACTGTAAAAAATATGCATAGACTGTGACCCTCCTGTGTACTTCACAAATATCATTGTGAAGGTGCAACCCTTGCCACTGCATTTGCTCAGAATTACATTAATACCATATCAGTTTGTCAGGATGTAACATTCTTTGCATTACAAGGAACCAGGCAAGTAGATGGGTGTATATTAGAGCATGTATTTATCATGAGTGTTGGGTTGCCTCATCCGGGTGATAATTCAAGTACATGAATGCTGATGTCATTAATATCTAATTTTGTATGGTTTTGTAAGTCCTCCAGAGAGTGATGGTAAGTATTTGTTTTGTTGATTGCTGAAATCAAGAGTGGTGTTATTATTTCATTGATTTTGTTTATACTTGTATATTGTTCAGCTTGATTTAAGTGTTAACTACATATTGGTTCTTATGTTTGTACATGTAAAGGATATATCTATCTTAGTTTATATTACATTTTTTTGGTGTGGCAAAAATATGCTTGTATGAAATGTATTATGATCCTTTATCATTATTAGATTAATATCTACATAGAGTTTGTTGGTTCTTCTCAGTTTTTCACACATTCATTGATCTAAGATTATAGGCAGGTTTTCATACATGTGTGACCCCCTTGTCTACAATAACTCAGTAAATCCTGCATTTGGCAAGTAATTAGTGCTGTCAAGTCCTGTCCAAAACCCAGAATGACCATGTTAAAAGGTTTTATTCAGCAGAAATTAAACCTGTTATTAGTTTCTGAAGAAGTGACAACACTTGGCTGGCAATAATTGAAGGGTGACAGGCCAGTGGTGAGGGTTTAGATGCCACTCGTGGAGAGAGTTTTGTCACAAGCTTTGTGTCTGGCAGATTGGAGAGTTTACTGTGTATTGTATTCTTATTAATGAGTTCCTCATAACTTTAACAGTGCTTGTCAGGTTCAGCACTGCATACATGTAGCGCTGGTCGCTATTAACTAAAATGATGCATACTACTTGAAGGGAATAATGAAGAATATGTAGCCTGGGACCTTGCAATGTTCATGGAAAGATGCAGAGGCAGTGCACATTTTTTTTATTGAAGATTGAAGACTGAAGCAATACTGTACATTTTCTTGATGTGTCTGACTGATGCTGTGCCCGACTGTATAATCACTCTGCAAGGCTACTAGTGACCCTTTTTATACAGTAATAACAGATTTATGCTATGGTTCATACAAACTGCTAAAGATTTTCCTGAGCTTATGCATTCTGAGAGGAAGATTTGGTTTTGAAAAATACCTGTTGTGATGTGCATGCTTTAAAAATTAGTTGACTGTGTGTGCGAGGTGTATATGTTTTGCAGTTTGGCATTTTTGTTATGCTGTCTTTAATGCATCAGAATGTGATATGTATAATGATAAGTTTTCTATTTTGAACAAACAGTGGTGTGCATATGTTATTGAAAGAGATAACACACTGGTGGTGATGTGCATTTTGGCCCAAGCATTGTTGCTGGACCTTACTCACAGGAATTGGTCTGCATTACTAATTCACTGAATTATATGCTGTATTTTTTGGTGTATAAGATGTATTTTATACCATAAAGGATTTCTGAATGATCATGCATCCCAGGTAATGAAGGTCATGCATCTAATGCCTTTAAGTCTTGATTTTGTGATAATACACCTGAAAATACAGTAAATATTTCATCATCCTCTTGGTTACTTTATTGTAGCCATGATGATCTAACTAGTCTCAAGGGTAAACATTTGAAATTATTTAAGTATTTTAGCTAGAGTTAAATTGTTTTGCAGTTTGTTTTGTGCTCCAATTGTTAATGTTTACAGATATATATTTTGTGTTTCTGTTTATTGGATGTTTCATTGTATTTGCATGGAAGAGAGAATTATTTAAAAAATAAAAATGCATTTGTTATTTGTTATCAGTCTTGTGCCAGTTATTCATTCATGTGTCCTGTGTTTTGTCATCCTCATGGAAACTGTCCAGAGACTGATTTTCCTTTCACTTCACTGCTCCCTTTCTTATCAAACTGACGGAACTGTTTTGTCTTGGACTGCATGCTCATTATCTTCTCAGTCTTTTGTTTTGGCTTAATCTTGCACCTGTGTGTGTGTGTGTGTGTGTGTGTGTGTGTGTGTGTGTGTGTGTGTGTGTGTGTGTGTGTGTGTGTGTGTGTGTGTATACCAAATGATATTTCTACAGGGTTAAGAACAGCTTCCTGTTTAATCTTTTGATACTTTTCTGTCATGTTTTCCTTGTTGTGCTGCACCTTTGTGTTCTAGTTTTGTTTTATTACTGCATGTGCAGAATGCTGTAAGTATTTAGTAAATGTTTTGTGGTATGGAACTACTGGTGATGAGTGATGGAAGCAAGTAACTTAAAGCACACTGTGGCTTAATAACAAGGAAACAGCTACTTGTTGATGTGAGTAATCCCTCCCTTACAGTTATGAAGAAGTAAAAATCTCATTCATTAAAGATAGCCATTGCATTTATTGAGTTGAAGTGAATAAAACAGAATGATCAGCAGTGTATATCATCAAACTTCTGTTTCTCATTGTAAGCAGAGTAGAATGCCAACACAAGATGATAATGAAGTTCCAAACAGTGAAGTGGATCTTGTTGAACACCATTTTAGAACTGAACATGATCTTTCAGTTGTATAGTCTTTTATGCATCTCTAAACATGGGCAGAACAGAAGTCCAGAGGAAAGATCTGTGACATGTTTAAGGGGAAAGAGTAATGTAGGTGCAATTTTCATCATAATTTACATTTTTGAATTGGTTGCAAGTTCTGTACTTTTTAGCTTTATTTCCTCACAAAGAACTCACTTCTCAAATAAAGTGCATGTATATTTATAGTCACATGTAAAGCAAAATAAGTTTATATATATTATCCATGAATGCTTAGGATTTACATGGATTGATTTCATGTGGGAATTTTAAACTAAGCTAGATAGAAAGCAGCTGTTGGAAAGTTTAGGAATTTGTTCTGTGTTGTAATTATGTACATAAGTCTGATGTACGAAGTAGTAATGTGTTTACATGTGAGTGGAGGAGACCATTAAAGAGCTGTGCATGTAGTGCTCTCATCCAGCTTTGGTCAGTGTGGTTTGGCCAAACATGTGGAGCAGTGCCTTTCTTGGTTTAACAATATTTACTTTATGCCTTTGTGTCACATCCTACCTAACCCCGCGTCAGGTGTCTTTCGTAATGGCACGAGAACACATAACTACATATACTTTTGAACTCCATCCTCTCTGTTATCACTGAATTCCTCACCAAGACAGCTATTCTGAAGAATGGTACATTGTACTTTAAATGCATTACTTTGGCATGGGTGGAATGTAAAAATTCAGGAGTGGAGCTGTACATAGTAGGTATAGTTGTATGCTGTTGTGACATTACAAATGACACATTCTTTATGAGTGAACAGTCTGCTTGGAGTACAGAACATCTACATATCAGCAAATCTTGTGGAGCGTGAAGATGCCTCAGAAATGTGTAGAACCCAATGTTATAATTATTTTTTTTTTATATTATTTATTTTTTTTCAGTCTGATGGCTCTGGGGGACTTGTTCACCCAAATTTGTCAAGAAATCGTTAAGTATCCATATACTAATGTAATTTTCTTTTTTGCTCAATGATATTTATGTAAAGTGAAAATCAGGATTGTGTTGCCTCCTCTTTGTTGCCTTTGTTTCACATTATGATGCTTATAATAATTAGTGGAAAGAATGAACTTGATTTGTTATAATGTTGTTCAGGGTGAATTTTAGATCTGTTCTGCCTCTGTGAGTGAGTGAGTGAGAGAGTGAGTGAGTGAGTGGGTGTGTGTGCAAGCAGAGAGGTGAGAGTCTGAGTGTAAGTGATTATTATTGTTAGATCTTTATTTTCGTGTGTGTGGAATTGGGTTAGCTATTGGTTTTGTAATTACAGTTTTATTATTATTATAATAATTATAAGTTTTGTTTGTATAATATTTTATAAATGAAAGCCTTTGGTTATAATGTACAGTATGTAAATGGGAAAAAAAATGTGTGAACTAAATTAAGAAAGGTAGTTTGGAAATATTCTTTGCAGCAGTTGATGGAAAGGACTGTCACATTTAGTAAGTCTGCATAATAATAATTAGAAGTAGATGGTGCAGAGTGTAACACTAGTGCTCTTACTTCATTATGGTGGAAATGGAGCAGATGTGGCAATGTATTTACCCTCCTTTTATATTTGTATGTCAGCAGGTGTTGAGTGACAGCCTGAGTACTGCTGTTCAT